>NC_067283.1:112286205-112386205 GCF_020740795.1 Apus apus | reverse complement strand
CAGAAGTCACTAATAGGAACAGCAATATTTACTGTTGTCTGCAGTTGTGTGATTCACAGCTGAAGACTTCTCTTTTGTATTCAGTGACAAATGGCAATCACTTTATCATTTATCTTATGACAAATAGCAGATTCAGCCACAAACTGCTGGCTGTAGCAAACTTACAGGATGGAGTTCTTTATTGTTTATGGTTTGTGGGTTGATGTATTCATGCCTTGTTTATTTGTGAAATGAACAAAAATCAGTAAGCAGGCATGAACAAAAAATATGGCCACACATGCAGTTGTGCTCCCCACCCACTCCCATTTTCTGAGGACCTTGCAAGGAAATTCGCTGAACTAGATCTAAGCTGTAAGCTGCCTTTAGGAAAAAAAAAACACAAAGCAAGAAGTCATTAGAGGATGCACCAAATTGTGACATTATGCCCTTAAGCCAAAATAACCCTGAATGGAGTTCCTACCTCGCATTAACCTCCTGAATAAGGGTCTTCAGTTTCACAGACAGCTGTTGTCATAGACAAGTGATGTCAGACAATAGTAGAGAAAAAAATATCATACTTTGATAGCAGTCAACCTGAGCAATAGTTTAGTTTTTACAGGCTTCTGTGTTTAGAGGTGGGTAACCATTGATGTGTTTTATGAATTTGCATACTGTACTACATCATGCATTTTTAGATCACTTTTACTGTTGTTATTGGCCCTTATTTAAAGAAATTGAGTACATATCAGTTCGTTGTTAGCAAGCAAGGTCTTTTCTTTTTCTCTTTTTAAACTGTCTACTTAAAAAGGGTTCTGCTCTGAACAGTGTCTTTGTAGAAGAGTGTTATGATGAATCCATATAAGATGCAGTTATCTGTAGACAATGAGCAAGACTGCCTAGAATTTTGTGTAGCTAGAACTAAACCCATAGCTAAGACCCTAGGTAAAAGAACCTTTTTTCCATGTTTTATCCTGTGGTGTGAAGCAAATGTGACTATCTTAGTTGTAATGAGTTGTAGGAGACAGTTTCTCAGATAAATTACACTTAGCCCAGTTAGGGCTGTAAAAATAAGAAACCCGGTCTGGAGTGAATTAGAAGGTCAGTTCCTGTACACGAAACACAGATGTCATGTGTTCTCATTGATTTACCCTCTATGAAATCCAAGTCACTTTATTCAGAATGTTTGAGAGTACTTGCTTCTAGTCTAGGTCTATTTTCTGGCAAGGCAAACCCTACACTTGGTGAAATCAGCCTTTAGGAAGCTATCTTGCTGTAGGCAACCCTTGGGTCCCATAGCTAAACCATAGCTGTTCTTGTGCTAGTGCCATTCCTAGTTACAAGAAGTTGGCTGGAGCATATGGTAAAGGAGGTGGAACCTGGTCTCAGGTAATATTACCAATTTTCAGACTCAATACAGTTCCACAGCTAGGAGAGTGCAGAGCACACAACTGCGGTATTACAACTTCTGTGGTCCCCACATAAACTTCAGTTTCAGTTGGGGAGCCACAGGACCAACATTTTACATTAAATGTTCTTTTAGCTTTGGAATTGAAATTTTTGGTAGCCCATAGATATAAGCCTGCATCATTGAATCCGTTCAGTTACCAGGACTTCAACCACTGGGGACTTTACCAGGGCAGTCTAGACCAAATATGTGTATTTTTCCTGCCAAACTTCAAAACTGCATGCAGCCCAGATGCTTTGAGCACCAAAGTGATGTTTCAGCATTTTTCATTGTGTCAAACTATATTACTTCATGAACAGAGAAGTTGTTTTTCATCTAGGATAACAGATGATTATAGATAATAGAGGATTATATAGTTCACTGACATATAGGTATATGAAGTGTGTGGAGTCTATACTACAGTAAGGAAGTGCAAAACTTTTCAAAGACCTCATCAACCTAAACAATTTCTTTATTTCATTTTAGTAGCTTCACTTATATACCAGAGGGAAAAAAAATCTGAGTCCAAAAAATAATTCTACTTATGCAAACCAATTTTTCAGTATTTTATGGAGACTATTTATAAATTTAAATAACCATCTAACTGCCATTTTGATAATAAGATCAGCAAAAGCATCTGTCTTAATGCTAAATCCATGATCTTGACACATTAGTGTCAGTAATTTGATCTAAAGCTGCTTCTTTTTACTTACTTTTCTCAACATAAAAATAGAATGCATGATAATTGTCAATTGCAATTGTGTTACTTAATAATGATTTATTGAACATGGTTAGCCCACTTGCATTTAAGGAAATGAAAATTTTTTTAAGGAAGACATCTTCAGTAGAAGGGCATAACCTCCTGTCTTTTACCAACTGAGGAGGTCTTCTTTAAAGATGTGAAAACATCTACCTATTTATTATGAGATTTTAATTCTAGAGCCTTATGCAATTGCCTAGAACTTTATATATTAAATATCTTGTCTAAATGATTATTTAATTGATTGTAGGGGAATTTATTTTTTCCAGACCACAACATTGTCAGTCTGGCAAGTTGTACAGCATCCAAGAATAACTTAAACTGCTAAAAAATCTTTTCTGTGTGATTTATATTCTGACCCCATGGTCAAAGGCAGGAGAACTATGCCAAGGTAATCTCAGTCTTGAAGCTACGGCTCACGTACTACAGCCAAAAATAGTACTTGGTCTTGGTATTCTGGACATGAGCAGAAAATGTGCACTTGCAGCCCAGAGGGCCAAATCACATCCTGGGCTTCATCAAAAGAAGTGTGGCCAGCAGGTCAAGGGAGGTGGTTCTGCCCCTCTACTCTGCTCTCATAAGACCCCACCTGGAATACTGTGTACAGTTCTGGAGCCCTCAACACAAGAAGAACATAGACCTGTTGAAGTGAGTTCAGAGAAGGGTCACAAAAATGATCAGAGGGCTGGAGCACCTCTCCTGCGAAGACAGGCTGAGAGAGCTGGGATTGTTCAGCCTAGAGAAGAGAAGGCTCCGAGGAGACCTTATAGCGCCCTTCATTACATGAAGGGGGCCTACAGGAAAGCTGGGGTGGGACTCTTTACTCTTAACCTAGATCCGTGTTGATTTAGATTAGATGTTAAGAAGAAGTTCTTTACAATGAGGGTGGTGAAGCATGGGAATAGGTTGTCCAGAGAGGGAGTGGAGGCCCCATCCTTGGAAGCATTCAAGGTCAGGCTTGATCAGGCTCTGAGCAACCTGATCTAGTTAAAAAGGTCCCTGTGCACTGCAGGGGGGACTAGATAACTTTAAAGGTCCCTTCCAACCCCACACGTGCTATGATTCTATGATTTTTTTAAAGACTTCTGTCTTACATACTGTGACTCTTAACTCACACAAGCGTGTCAAGGAAAATGGAAGGTTCAGAGCTGGACCCGCCATCACATGATAGAGCAGTTTTCGTTACAATAATTTCAAACTATCTGATTAGAGAATGAGGGATTTGAAGTCAAAATGGCTCAACTGGCAATGCAGTGATGAAAAAAGGGGGCACAAGGATTGTGCAGAAGATCTTTTTGATTATCATAGGGTAGTATAGACACTTGCCTGAGGTCAACCAAACTCAGCAAGTGGTCAAACAAACAACCCAAAAACGGTGTTACTGGGGTTTGTGACAGTGAAAACACACACTAACTATCAATTTGGGTCAGAGGGAGCCTTGTAATAATTGTATTGAATTATCTATTGAAAGAGAAGCTAATGAGAAATATAAGCGTCAGTAGAGACTGAACTGTGGTTATAGTAATTCCTTTAAAATTTAATTATTAAAGTCATTAACATTTAAGATATATCAAAGAAATGCAGCTTTGATTAAAAATGAGTATGTACTGGAAAACATTTCAAATGTATATGTACTTAAATTTATGATGTGTTGCAAGGCTCAGTGTATTGTCTCTTACTAGACTCATCCTTGTTAAGTTTAAAAAAAAAGGATTTTTGTGCAAACACACCCTTCATGAGGGCACCATTCAGAAGATGCACCAAATCTAAAAGTGGAAATTTGTAGCTAGGTGACAATAGTGTTTTGTTGTGGTCAGTGCTTGCCTAAGGTCACAAGTAATGAATTTCAGTTAACCATGTAGTCTGAAGGAGAATTGACATTAATAACCTGGTATCACTAGTTTAAGTAGAAATTCTAAAATCCTCTTTATTGAGTTGGAAATACTATTCCTACTATTCCCTGGCACTTCTAACAGTGGGTTTGATTTAGAACTAAACATCCCATCACATCATTTTGCTTTTCCTACTGGAAAAGAGAGAAGCTGACTCAGGTCCTGTTCTTAACTCTAGCTCCAAAAGGGGGTCCTGCTAGCCTTCCATTAAGACTGCTATGTCTAAAAGATATGCACAGGAAGTATTCAGAGTATTGGGTGTTGAGACGTAAGCCCACTCCAGCAGAATTGTCTCCCTATCCTTAATAAAGGGAGCAGAGGTTTTGATAAATTGCAAGGTAGCCATTTTCTGGTCTTGCTTTCAATTTTGAACATGAAATAGGAATGTGTGTGTTGATTGTTGCAGCTAGGAATAACAGGATTTTGAAAACCATACTTCTTAAGAGGTTGATGGATGAAGTAATAGACAGTAATTTAGGTTATACCTGTTTCTGCAAAGCAAATAAATCCCATAGGAATAGGGGGTCTGTTTCAACTCAGCAAATCGCATACAGCAGTATATTTAATTTTGGTACAAAACAAATTAAACTGGTAGACATGAAAAAGGAACACAATTCTACAGTTTTATTACTTGATAATCCTGTCTGCCTGCTAAGGGAGGAAGGGAAAAAGCTGCAGTATATTCTGTTTATATTCATTCATGGAAAATAATAATCTATGTAGAACGATGATTTTTGTCATATTTTCTACCACTGCAATTCCAGTGCTGGTAGTTAGATCATAACAAGTTTGTTAGTTGAGACTTGTGTATGTGACATATGAAACGCAAAACTGTCTAGTCATCCACCAGTATTCTACACTTCCATAGTCTTAAAGCATTTTCAGTCAACCAAAATTTTCTATTATCAAAAATCAGTTAACTGCATGATTTACTCAGGTTGATTTCAGTAGCTTAAATTTCCCAGCAAAATGTGTCTCTAAGAGGAATAAATGGTTAAATTAGCTGAAATAGCACTTTTGAGAAACTGAACAGGTGTGATTCGAATACACATTTTGCTTTGGTGTTAATAGCTGGGCAGACCTATGCTTTGTTAATAGAAAAAATCTTTTAAATCTTATTTAAATTTACTTAATTTGTTTTTGGCTTTTTAGCTAGAACATACCATCCCTCTTTGTTCATTGGTATTGCTTTTTTTTTTAGAGTGATCATGGTCAAAAGCTGTTTGATCATGTCAGAGATTGAGAGTTGCAAAACATTTTGCATGTCACCTTGCATGGGGATGTTCCAGTGCTGGTTAGTAGTGTTTTAATAAGCACATCATTTTTCAGTAGACAGTGGTGAGGACTAGTCAAATAAGAATTACAAACAATTTCCCATTTTGGAAGTTTGAATTTTGTACTTGAATCTTGATATGATAGTAGACTTTGTATAGATGGCAGAAAAAAAAGAAACAAAATGGGACCAAAAAGCAGAGGATGCTTGAAAGGAAAAAAGATCAATCATCCTGTGTGATGTGCTCTAGGTGATCCTGCTCTGGCAGGGGGTTGGACTAGATGATCTTTTGAGGTCCCTTCCAACCCCTAAGATTCTGTGATTCTGTGATTCTGTGATCCTTTCTTACCTAAAATCATAAAAGAATCTACACATGTCTCAGGACTGTTTGCCCAGTAGATACCAATGCCAGGTTTTTCAGGGGTTCTAATCCAATGTTGTAGCAAGATAAAACCCCAGTTTTGTAGCTCTGCATGGGCAGACTTTGCATATGTTGGTGTATTTAAACACAGATCTGCACTGGTAGTTCCCTCTCTTAGAATTACAATGGTCATGAAAACATTAATAGGTTCTTCCTCAGATTTTGATACAGATATCAGTGGAAGCTCAAGTGGCTTGTTCATAGAGCATAACTCCACGGTTCTGACGGAAATGGATTCTGTTACTGTAGATCAGAAGATTAAGAAGTTGGAAGATTGGCTAGAAGTCTTTTATTATTTTTCCACTAAAACCTGAAAATTTCTACTGACTTCACTGAGAAATTAATGGAAATCTAGATTCATCGTAAGTAACCAAATGAGTTCAAAATCCAAGTTTAACCTATATGCAGTAAAGACTTTTTTCTTGATAAGCATTTGTCATCTGCCACTGATTCTTAGCTTGACCTACAGTAAGCTTCACCTAGGTAAAGAAAGTCATCTACAGAGTACTTAACAGGAGATCATGACCGTGACACCTATTTCATGGCTTTGTCTACCTCATTTTTTCCAGAACATCTTTTAGCTATTGTAGAACAGGAAGACTGTATCTCCCCTCTCCAAAATCTACATAGCCTCATTGTTTTTAGCAGAATCTTACCTTTTCAGTAGTTGAATTTTCCCCATTTCTTTAATGTTTTGCAAATCTTATATTTATCTAGAACGAAATTTACTTTGTCCTACAAATATAGTTAAAATCAGGGAGTTCCTGAAATGAAGCTGAACGGCTCTACTCTGTTGTATGTACTGATGTTCAGTCCCCTTCTTATAATTCATAAGAGCTTTTCACACTTCAGTTTCCACAAATGTGCTTGTTTTGGTGCAATAAGATTTAGAAAACCACTGTTGCATAGTGATACTTTTCTGCACTGGACAAGACAATACCTATTTTTGAAAAGCATGCTGGATTACAAAACCTGTCATAAATAAGGGGAAATGTTATATTTCGGATTTTTAAGGCAATATTTAAACATCTCAAGGATTCCTAAATTTAGCTCAAATACTTGTGTTTTACTGTTTATTAAGTTATATATTTCAAATGTAGTAGTAATTTAGGCTGTAGTCCTGTAAGAGGGTTTAATTGAGATGAATCATAAATTTTGGTAGTACCAACTGTCTTAGAAACCTACACTTAAGTTATAGACTTACAACAATAGAGTATGCAATTCTGTACACCAACAATCCAAACAATAAACATAAGAATGTTAATTTAATGGATATATGGAGTGTGAATATCACATAATAGCTTCAGGTGACAAAAAAATGTCGGCATTCAGTCTACATTAATTTTAAGGTATACATGGGTTAAAAGTGAGATAGATGCAGAAAAAAATTAAATTTAAAAAGAGTGTCCTTTCAATAAGGGTATTTTAGTGCACAAATTGTAATTGCTTACTATTTGTAATTGGAAAAAAAAAAAAAAAGAAAAAAGAAAATAAAAGATTGAGTCAAAGTCAAATTTAACATGTATCTTCTCTCTTGGTAAATGTAGACCTGAATGTACTGTTCTTTGATCTATAACATAACCCTTTGAATGTACAGCCAGCTCAATGCAATAGGACTGCTCCTAAGAAGTTGTCAAAGCAACCAGCTCCTCAGATTATGACTGCTTCTGAGAAGAGCAAGAGGAGGATGATAGTGATAGGTGATACCATTCTGAGGGTCTCATATGCTGGCCAGACCCTTCCCACCGGGAATTATGCTGTCTCCCTGGAGCCAGGGTAAGGGATATAACCAGGAAACTTCCTGGTCTGATACAGTCCTTAGACTATTATCCTCTTTTGATCTTTCAGGTAGGTAGTGATGAGGTGGAGGAAAGAGGTTTGAGAGTAATAAAGATTTTACGGCATTGGGACGACTGGTCAAGGGCTCAGGTGCACAACTTGTGTTCTCCTCTCTCCCTCCAGTCTTGGGGAATGATGAGTGGGTTAACAAAAAGAACTCACAGATCAATGCCTGGCTCCAAGACTGGTACTACCAACAGGACTTCGGGTTTTTTGATCATGGTTTGGTTTACAGGACACTGAAGGGGGTCTACAGCAAAGCTGGGGAGGGGCTTTTCATCAGAGAAGCTAGTGATAGGACAAGAGGTAATGGTCCTATCATTTGTAGATCCATAAAATCTGTATGCGTGTAGGTAGTGGTCTTTTTAGACAATTAGACACCAGAAGCTTCTACGTGTATGGTCATGGAAAACTTTTATGTTTTTACACTGAAAAACATTTAATGATAATCTTAAAATTCCACAATACTCTGATTTTTTCTCATTCTGACCACCAGAGTGTAATTTCATGTCCTGTATTCTGACTTGTTTTCTTGAATACTTCTTCTAGGACTGCGTACAAACAGTTACAGGATAGCAAATTATGTTGCTTAAATCAGTGCAGCCTTTCCCAAATGAAAATATTATTATCCAAACTGAAAATACTACTGTTTTTTTGCCTGTTGAGCTCAAGACAGTTTATTGTGTGTCATATAAATAATATCTTCATTTTTAATAGCTGGATACCTGAGATCTAGTGGTGAGGTTTTATTTTCGTGTTGTCGATTTGCTATCATGACAGATAAATATTGCCTAAATTAATACATTATCATTTTCTTAGATACATCTAAAATTCTTCATTGACATTCTAGTAGGAAGTAACGGACTTGGAAGCTTCTTTGGTTTATTTCTTATTTCTTTAAAAAGAATATGTCAAATATTCATGTAATGATGTGAGATAGAAAGTTGTAACTTACTCGTTTGAAGTAAGTACAGATAATCCCAACTATCTATTGTACAATTCTCCTGCAACTATTCTTACTCTCAGTTGATTTCAGGGCTGCAAATCTGTCGCAAATTGTCTAACCAGATTGGTGATCAAGTTTACAAGACCCATACAAGGTGTGTGAAGCATGATGAGATTTTTTTGTTAACATCACTGGTAGTGCCACTACTACCCTACCTTTATTCTTAATCAGTGATATGAAAATAATAACTTGTTTTGAAAAAGATATTTCTGAAGATTTATTGACCATATTGTTTTTCATCTTGGCTTTGGACAGTCAAGACTAAGACAGCGCTGTCTTCCATATCAGGAATGAAAACACTGGGCAGATTATTTGTAATTCTAATCAGTTTTTAAACTCTTGGCCTTCATTACACAGCCCACAGAGTGCTTGTGGCCCACAACATGTATAATTGTAACCCACCATAAATTAGTAGCATGGCCTCTATAATTTAGTGTTGCAGAAGCTATTGTTTATCCAAAAGAACATTGTGCTTGTGAAAAGATGAGTTACTTCTAAGATGTATACTAATTACTGAAAATTATTGTATGACAATTGGATGTCCTCAGCCACTCATAACAAAGAAATACTGTCAAGTTGTCAGCTCATAAACCTCCTTGGAGCTGAGACACTGGTGATAAGCAAGCTTATGTTTTGAATAGACTTTGAGTTTCTCTAAAGCTGTATTTTACTTTCCTGTTTCAGTTCCCTTTTCTAATCTAGTGCATTGTGTATGAAAATGAGTATGGATAATAAGAGCTTATGCTAATTTAAAAATATTAGTGTAATTGTATTGAGTAAATATTTGAAGATCACACTAACTATAATTTCCTTCTCTTATAAACACTATCAGTAAGAACTGAAAAGATTGTCAGCTGTCCCTAATGGCACATTTTCTTCAGTTTTAAGATTTCTCAGATTTTGTTAATCTCCCTAGCAGCAGCAGATGTTTTCAGCTGTGGTGGGGATAATTATTTAATACTTCTACTTTACATATATATGCATGACCACCCTGAGCTATCACAGATGTGACAAAGTACTTCAGAGTATAAATCTGATGTGTATTTTCATTATTGTCAGTCAGGTAGGAATTTCTGTATTGAATGTCCTACATGTTTGCATATGCAATTAAGACAAACTATTAATTTTTAAATTGAAATGAAAGTGCTTCCAGTTTGCTGTACCAATTGGCTTTCAAGATTTTGCAGCAGAATGTAGTTTTGTTTTACGGGTAGGTGTAATAGACTGTTTTAGATGTTCTACTGTTAATTGGAGAATGCAACAGTAAAGATGTTCTTCTGACTTTAGCAAAGTTTGCCCAGAAGGCTTAAGAGAACTTTCTCTTAACTTTTGAAAGCCGAATTATAACTTCATTGCTCAGTTTTGAATTATGGTATTTCTTTATTATAGGATTGCAGTGGTGGCCAATTTAAGAGAGGGAACGAGTCAGTTTGTAGGGAAGGATACTGTGTTCCCAGCCTGCTACATGCACGAGTATATTCATTCATGAATAAATTCAGAGCTCCTGTTGTATCACTGCATGTTCATCAGCTATGTGATATGAGGTTTCTGACTTGACCATCATGAATACACTTCTGGAGAACAACAGTGAGGCTCCTGTGAAGTCTGGAAGTAGCAGAGAGTCGGCAGTCAGGTCACTTCACATTGCTTACATCCCCACAGTTAGGGAGCATAGGAAGCAAGTGTCAGGAAGGTGCCGTATTGCCAGAGTGGTGCTAAAACATCTTTGCGGTCCAGGAAGTGGATGTGACTCCACAGGCTCCAAATCATAGACTCATTCAGGTTTGAAACGACCTTGAGAGGTCTGCAGTCCAACCTCCTGCTCAAAACCAGTCAACACTGAGCTCGTATCCAAATTGCTGATCTCTGGACCTTGCTTTTTCCACAACTTTATGAATGTCAATTTGCAACTCTTGAAAAAGCCAGCCTTTTGTTTTCCTGTGCCACAAGGCAATGTGCACAGGGTGTGACTGAATATCAAACCACAAGGATGTTAACTGGATCAGTTAATTTTTGTTACTTATGTTGTCATATAGCTGTATTGATCTGGAGATGCTGAAAACTTTACATAATTTAGAGTAGCAGGGATACTTCAAACACTGACTTGAGCATCATATAGGCACTTGCATATTCTACTGTCTATAACTCCAAATAAAAAAATAAAATAATGAGTTCCTGATTTCTCTTTTTGTTATAATACTTGGGTTTTTTTGTTACTGTTCGGCAAATTTAAAGAATATTACCAGTATGAGACTGAACATGTTTTCCTAGTCTAAAATTTTATTTTTTCAAACTTTTAACAAATGCTGGTGTTAACTTTCAGAGGCTTTGTTTATATTGTCCAGTATTTAAAATACTTAGTATTCTTCATTAACTTTATAGAGGACAGATATGTAAAGCAAGATAAACTTGGGAAAGCAAAATAAAATCACAAATGACATTTAGTGGGAAACCACGAAAGGGAATTGTCTTTAATTAGTTCACAGTTGGAGATTTTTTCATACTGCTTATTTTAGTTAAGTCTTTCATTGGAGAGAAAAGAACTATTTAACTTTCAGGATCCTTGGAGGGGAGAGGGCCTTAAAATACTGCATATATCTCTCAAACAGGCCTTCCAATATATTCTCTCATTTATTTCTGTAGCCACATTATACTACCTATAATTACATAAATTCTTATTGTTAATCTGTAAAGATTATAATTTGTGTTTAAATTCATCTGGATTATTTTCAAAATAATGCTATGGGAGAGAACTTTAATGTCCCTATCTTCCTGCTGTTAAAGTGAGAAGCAAATGGTTTATAGCATTGTAACCTGTGCTCTTGGCTTAGCAGTGGTTTGAGGAATTTACTTCTAGCTCAGCAGATTCTAAGATGTCCATCCTTAAGACCAGCTGTTAATGTCTAAGCAAAAGAATACCTCTTTATCTAAATAGGCAAAGATACTTTGTTCCAAAGCCGAGAGATTCTACTCTGTCTTGTATGAGATCAAGTCCAAAACCTCATCCAAAATGCCAAGCACTCATTTCCTAATAACAGTCCTACCACATCTATGCATTCAGTAGTGAGAAACTCAAAAGCCACAACCATCAGTTCTTTCTTCACACAGGCAGGAAAGGAGTTTAATTGCTTTGTTTTCAATCTACTCTTCAATTTACTTTTATATCAATGCTCGGTTCTTTTTCATTACAACTTTTTCTTTTGCTCTGGTAGTAAACTTACAAGGGTGTGGTACAACAGAATTAACTGAAAACTGGTTTACATGAGTTGAAGTTCTGTAGAATAATAGAATCTGAAAAACAACACAGTATTAGTAAGCTTGGTTAGTTAGTCAATTAGGAACTGGTAAGTGTGGTACATGTGGTTGAGATAAATATTTATATGCCATAGTATCCAAGACTTAGTTATTCGCATCAGTCTCTTTAGTTCTTTTAAAATATTTCCATTAGATTGCTGACTATTATTAAGTTGAAAAACTCATTCAATTTTTCCACTCCTTTTTGCTAAATTAAATCCTGACCACATTTTAGAATAGAGTAGATATGCACCTGCAAACAAATATTTATTTCTCTGCTGAGAATAGAAATGCCTTTTTGCTCAATGGGCCTTTCCTGAAACTATCCAAGATAAAAATGGGTTACCAATACAGAAATTATTCGAATTCTGCTTCACTGACAGATGTCCCTGAGTGATGACTAGTATATTGAAAGTCTGGAATTCCTAATTTTTAACCCTGACACGATACTTAACAACACGGATTTTAAAGTAATTTTAGCTTTTTACCTTAGTATCTTAACTGATTCTCCCTTTCTTACTATTTTTTGGAATTTATTATTCTTTGGAAAACATAAAAAAAAATTTTAAAAGATTATTGTTTATTCAGAGAAGACCATAATGATCTTATGGATTTCTCAAGAGTAAGAGTCTTTGCATCAGTCTTCTCTGACATGTACTCCACTCACCACAAAAGCCACAGCAGGTGAAAGCAGGGAATGGGAGAATGAAGTAATACTCTTTGCAGGAAAATAATGGGTTCTTGACCATCTAAAGAACCTGAAGGTGCACAAGTCTATGGGACTTGATGCGGTCCATCCACAGGTCCTGAGGGAACTGGTGGATGCAGTGGCTAAGCCTCTGCCCATCTTATTTGAGAGGTCATGGCAGCCTGGTGAGGTTCTTGCTGATTGGAAAAAAGGTAATGTAGCCCCTATTTTTAAAAAGGGGAAAAAGGAAGACCCAGGGAACTACAGGCTTGTCAGTCTCACCTCTATGCCCAGCAAGATCATGGAGCAGATCTTCCTGAAAAATCTGCTAAGGCATATGGAAAATAAAGAGGTGATTGGTGACAGCCAACATGGCTTCACTAAGGGCAAATCATGCCTGACCAATCTGGTGGCCTTCTACAACAAGGCTACAGAGATGGTGGATGGTGGCAGAGCAACTGACATCATCTACCTGAATTTGTGCAAGGCATTTGATACTGTCCCATATGACATCCTGGTCTTCAAGCTGACAAGGCATGGATTTGACAGATGGACCACTTGGTGGATAAGAGATTGGCTTGATGGCTGCACCCAGAGAGTTGTGGTCAATGGTTCAGTGGAGGCAAGTGATGAGTGGTGTCCCTCGGGAATCAGTACTCGGACCAGTGCTGTTTAACAGCTTTGATGGAGACATGGATAGTAGGATTGAATGTATCCTCAGCAAGTTTGGTGATGACACCAAGCTGTGTGGTGTGGTTGACACCCTAGAGGGAAGGGATGCCATCCAGAGAGACCTTGACAGGCTGGAGAGCTGGGCCAGTGCCAACCTCATGAAGTTCAACAAGGCCAAGTGCAAGGTCCTGCACCTGGGTTGGTGCAACCCCAGGCACAAATACAGGCTAGGGGGAGAATGGCTGGAGAGCAGTCCTGAGGAGAAAGACTTGGGGGTAGTAGTAGATGAGAAGCTCAACATGAGCCACCATTGTGTTCTCACAGCCCAGAGAGCCAACCACATCCTGGGCTGCATCAAAAGCAGTGTGGCCAGCAGGACCAGGGATGTGATTCTGCCCCTCTACTCTGCTCTGGTGAGACCCCACCTGGAATACTGTGTACAGTTCTGGAGCCCTCAGTACAAGAAAGATATGGACCTGTTGGAGAGGGTCTAGAGAAGGGCCACCAAGAAGATGATAAAAGGCTGGAGCACCTCTGCTATGAAGACAGGCTAAGGGAGCTGGGGCTGTTCAGCCTGGAAAAGAGTAGGCTCCGGGAAGACCTGAAGGAGGCCTACAGCAAAGCTGAGAAGGGGCTTTTCATCAGAGAAGACAGTGATAGGACAAGGGGTAATGTTTTTAAACTGGAAGAGGGTAGATTTAGGTTAGACATCTGGGGGAAATTCTTCACTGTGAGGGTAGTAAGGTGCTGTAATAGGTTGCCCAGGGAGGTTGTGGAAGCCCTGTCCCTGGAGGTGTTTAAGTCCAGGTTGGATGAGGCTTGTGCAGCCTCGTCTAGTGTGAGGTGTCCCTGCTCACAGCAGGGAGGTTGGAACCTGATGATCTTTGAGGTTCCTTCCAACCTTAACCATTATATGATTCTATCACTCTGTGATTCTAAGAAATATTTGTATCAAAGATAAACATTTATCTTGTACCTATGGTTCTAGATACGAAGCTGAAACTGTCTTAACAAGAATTTTATTGGTCTTTAGCTTTCCTTTTGTTGTAACCATTTCTGATCCTATTTTTTATACATTTTTGATACAAACGAATGTAGAAACACAGCATACATATGAAAGCAAGGTTTAATAGTAATATTCTATCTTGACAGCAGTGATAAAAACTGGGAGGCTATGCCTCATTGTTTAGTGACAAAATTAATGACTATTATTATCCATCTTTCTCTTCACCTTTCTTTGCATCTACATCTTGAGTATTGTGAACTGAAATTTAAACTTAAAAATAAGATGTTACACAGAAGCGTAAAATAATACCTTCTAACAAGTTCTGGTTTGAAATTTTTACATATTAGACATTTGGGTTGAGTTACTTTCGTAAATATCAAAAATATATTGGGTGAGAGAAAACCAGCACCTATAGCTCTCATGATATGATAGGTGAGGTTGCAGCAACCTAAATTATTGATACCGGTAGTTTTGTAGGTTAACCATTACCAATATTCTCACAAATGCTAAGTTCTCTTTTGACCACTCTTTAAAAAGTCAATAAATTGTAGCTGTGCTTACCTGTGGTGAATTCCTGGTAAATCCCAAAACCTAAGGCAACATTTTACATCAGTGACTTGAATAAACAGGATAAACAGATGCAGCTTTTTCAAGTGCTTCAAGTATCATCTGTATCTGTACAGTTTTGCAGTCCATGGCCACTATTTCAAAATACCATGAGTGGTCTCCATAATTTTTCTTATTTTTCTCAGAATAAGTATGAACCCCCTTACACAGCATAAAATAAGTATTTTGAATTAAAGCACAGAACCAAAAGTCAGGACAAATTTCTTATTTCTCTGATACAGTTTTTCTTTGGCCTGTTGAATGTAGTATTGTTATTAAAATTGCCAGAGTGCTCAGGAAGTGCCATACAAATAGAGCACTTCCAATCTTCCAGTGCCTTATCCATTTTCTGTCATTTTAGGTATGTTGATACAAGTGTAGTGAACTACTGGGGACAAATAAATTACTTTTGCATTAGTATGGTATCTTTATACTATATTTTTCTAAAAGTGTATGATCTTAGAAGTTTTGTAATAAAGAAAAGGAGGTTTTGATTTACAAAAAATGCATTAGAGAACATAATCTTGAAAGTCTGTTTAAAAACCCTTTTCTTATGCATTTGTATTAGATGTTAAATGTCAGTGAAAATTAGGCTACCTAACTGAAAAAAAAAAAAAAAGAAACAACACAAAGAACAACAAAACCTTTAAACAAAATTTTGTAGTTTTACAAGTGCAAAAGAACTATCTCTACAGAAAAGAAGCAAGAGAAGGAAATAAAATGAAGCACATATCTATCTCCAAATGTACTAGAGGGAAGATGGAACATTGGGTACCCAATCTACCTTTTAGGGTTAATTTGTATTCACTGACTTCATAACCAAGAAGAGATGTAAATAGAGAGCCTTAATCAAAAAAATAGGTTCATTTGCTAGAATCTTACTCTGACAGGAGAAATGCTTGTTTGAGCTTATCCACAAGCCTCAGAAACTAATTATATTCTGGTTGAATGTCTTGAGGTGGAGGTTAAGAACAGACTGAAAGTTCAGGTAGATACTGATAATATACATTTATTATTTTCCCTTTTGTAGCTTTGTTTCCATTTCTGTTACCAATTACTCCATTCTGTGCTTTGCTGCAATAAGGCTATTCTATACTTTACTTTTGTCCAGTCATAACTGAGGTTATATAGCGGTGTAACAAACCCCAAACACTTGATATCTGCAAGAAACTATGTGTAGGGTTGATCCATGTACTTTTATAACCCTTACTATGCAACATGCATCCTGGAATTCTTGCAGACACGTTGAACAATTTTCAGGAAGAAAGCTGATTCCAGCATCAGCACAGGCAGGACTAAATGCCAAGATTGTGTAAAAGAGACTTTATTTGCAGATGAAACAATATTCTTTAAACAAGTAGCAGACAGTGGAAAGGTGGCTTTTGTCTGTATTTCTGCATATGAAAATGCAATATTTAAAATGTTAGTGAGCTAGTGCTTTGGGACTGTCACTTTTAACTTGAATTCAGTGCTCACAAAATCTGTGGTCATGACTTTATTGAGTCATGAGTAATATTCTCTGTATTTTCTACTTAAACTTTTCCTTTTTTACGTTTTTCCTTTTCCCTTTTAGGTTGCTGTGACAACTTCAAATATTTATTTTATTACTGAAACCCTTTCAGAAGGCATTCACATAATGACAGGTAGTTTTATTAAAATAGATTCTTGTGATAGAGTTTATATTAAACAAGCAATATTGTCTACAGAACAGAGATAAGTGTTTCCCTCCATAGTTCATTTCTGAATTTTAATATGACTATATACTGCATGCCCTTACTTCTTATAATTTTTTTCACAGTTTATATTTTTTTCATCAGGTGGATTTTTTGTGTTCCTGGCAGAGACAGTCTCCTGAATTTTAGTCTAGATCATGTTTCCTGTCAGAACAAATTTACCTAGAGGAAAATTACATTCCTCCTTTTCTTTTCCATACCTCTCTGTATCTCAGGTCTTCTCCAAAATAACCTCAAAAATATGGCTTACTTGAAACTTAGCAGTTTTATCTCTTTGTCTACTGCTTCCCACCAGGAAAGGCTATTTAACGTTTATGCTAAGTTTTTAACTTTCAGCTGTACTCGTCTCAAGAGGTTCAAAACAAATTCCATAGCTTAAATTCTATCTCCAGTGTGGTGTTTTTCCCATGTTCCCAAATCCCTCAGATGCCCAGATAGAGAGTTCTTAAAAGACCACCTTTCATTTTCATACTTCTAACCGCTAAAAAATGGAGAACTCGTGAAAATACCTTGGGAAGGGAAGGGGAACAGGGAAAGGCAAGGAAGGGCAGGGAGTATCTCTTTGGTTGGCTCAGGTTATCTGCGTGGCTGTATCTGATCCCAGTGTCTTGCCCACCCAAGATCTGTTTGCTGGAGGAGCAGAGTGAGAAAGTGAGGAGGCTCTGACACTGTGCCAGCACTGCTCAACAATCACTAAAACATTAGTGTGTTATTAACACAGCACTGTACCAGCTGTAATGATGTTAACCCTAACCCAGACAACCCAGTATGAAGTTGTTACTCAGTAACGAGCACTGCTAAACATGTATCGTGAGCACAATATATTTGAAAGTTTTGTGATACGAAGTGTATCTTCTATTTAGATGAAAGAATTAGTAAATCACCTTTTTCTTAAGAAGTAGGATGTGTTGGCAAATCTATGTGTGGTAGAAAATCTTAAAACAAGTGACACTGTAACAGTCACCTTCAGTAGGAAGGATGCCCTGTGTTTCTAGTGGGTTCTACACAGTTACAGGATATGTGGCACAAACCTCTGTGTCTGCACTGCAAAACTGCAGAACATGTAGTGATACTTGGCAAATATTACCATGTGGTAATTCTTGGCAAATACTAACTTGTAAGTGATCACCACTGAATTGGAAGCAGTGTCATATGGAACAGATCAACAAAATGTAGCCAGGCAAGCGAATTCTGAGGACTCAGCACATATAAGCAAGTTCGGGTGTTTTCATGGAAAAGCTGCCAATATGTTACACAAGAAGAAAGGTGGAATAGACGTCAGAAGGGATCTTTTAAATGTTGTATTTTAAATGCAAAAGGGAGTCTATAAGGAAGAACACTGATGCGTCTAAGATAAAAAGTCAGGATGATTTTACCTGCCAGAAGGGATCAGGTAAATAGAGGCTTTTATTGCAAATGGAATCTAGTATAGACATTCAGGAACAGTCTTTTGCTTTATATGTTCACATACAAAAACAAACTAACAACAACAACAACAAAACCCCACAAACAAGCACAAAAACCGGCAGCCCATATCCAAAACTAAAATCTCTGATGGAACAAACGGGATTTTCCAATATATTTTGACTAGCATTTCTAAGTATTTAAAGTTTATCTAAATGTGGAACACTTTATTTCTTAATTTCTTTCTTTGTTTCTTCTCCCTCACTCTATAAATGCTATATCTTATGGGATAGGTTGATATCTGAAAATTTAAACACAATCTTGAGCTGAAGAGCTCTACTTTACAAGTAGATTGTTCTTATCCCCTGGATATATGGCTGTTTTTAAGCAATGTCCTTTTGAGGAATTAAGCAATGAAAATATTTATTCGTGATTAACTTAAGCCGAAATTATGAACATTCACAGATTTCATTGCCTTTTTGGTTGTTGTCAGCTCTCCCTTTTACTAAAAGTGAGGGCTTTACTCTCTCTGGTCCTGTAATCTTTCAAAAGTCATAATCTGAGATATCTAGATCAAAATATATATTATGCAAGTATGATTGAAAATTATTAATAATGTTTTAATGACCTTAAATGCAGGAATCAATCAAAGAATTGTAATTATATTGCTTAGAAATTATCACTAGGGTTGTTTGGTTTTGGTTTTGGCTTGTTTGTTTGTTTGTTTTCAAAAGTACATATAATTGTATCTATTATCCTATAAAGCAATTGATAATATTTTGGTGAACACTAAGACCTGAAAGTGTAATGCTTAACCTTACTTCCTTCAATCTTTAGAAAAAAGACCAAATCCTTAATTCTTTATTTCTGCAGTAGGACTTTTTAATAAAAATTGTGCACTTGAAATAGATTTTATATACATAAATCTGCATTAATGTATTGGTTTTTTAAAAATTCTCCTACTACTGACAATTTTTAAAGATGCTATGTATATAAAAGCAAATTCAGACTACTTTCTGTATTCCTAGAAGAATGTTATTTCAAAAGAAAACTAGAAAATATAGTAGTCACCTTTGCAAATAACAAGCTTTTGTAATTTACACATGAACTGAATATACTATTAAGCCTATCGTTGCATTAGGAATGAAAATATATTGTATACATTTGAAATAACTATCATTAAGACCATATGACTGAGATTTTATAGCTTAAAGACTAAGATTAGTTTTCATTTGCTTTTTTGAATTGACAATCCAGATCCTAATACATTATTAATGTTCATCAAGCCAGTTAATTATGCTGCAGGATTTTTACAATATTGTGTATCCCTATGAGAAGATCTATGAAACTGAAGAAAATTTAAATTTTCATTCTTTTGTAGTCAGTATGTTATGATATAGAAATTTTTGTAATGGGATCTTATCCAAATTGTAGTCTTAACAGATGGGATCTTGTTGGGGTTCCACATATTTAGTTATTTAGGACTTTAGTAAACAGTGATTTTATCCAGTCTGTGATTGGAACAGATGTGATCTTATCAGGGTTCCACTTTTTTCAGGAGCATAAAATTGCCGTGATTTGCTGTACAGTGCTATAGTTTACTTTTTGTGCTTTTAGAACCAGAGTCCTTTTTAGCCAGAATTTGCCCTTGGGTCCTAAAAACATCATAATAGGGAGTTAATGTTTTATTCTCTATTAATCCCATTAAATCCTTTTAATATTAGAGCATGTGTTGCTTTATAGCATTAACTAGTGTCTTGCACTCAACAGTATTTTCACAGTTTATGACACTGCTTAGGGCATTAACAAACAGCTGTTTGAATTAAATGAGCAGTTAAGGACCCTGTTCATTAACTCAAAAGTTTCATGTATTTTTAATTCCTTAAATCTAATGGTATTATCACCCTCCAAGAAATCTATCTTTGATTATAATTTGCTGTGACCAGTATCAGTTTGGGTGAGATGAGAGAGAGATTATTTTTTTACTATAAACTCTATCAGTGTTGAACAACTCCAGTGAATCTGAACTGTCTCTTAACAGTTTTAATCTTTTGGGATATAAAACTTTTAAAGTTGTTTACAGCAGTTGTGTTAAGATTTCTTCCAATTTTGTTTACTGATGACTTCATTTAGCTAATGTAAAGAGGCAGTTGGAACAGAATTATTTGCATTTGAAATGGTGCTATCAGAGGTTTCTGACTCATTTAAAAAAAAAAAAAAGAAAAAAGTAAAAAAAAAAGAAAATTGCATTTGGACAGTGACAGAGTATCTGATGGAGTCCTATGTATTATGTGTACACAGGCATTTCATATATTAGACAAGATTCAGATCTATATGTCTTCATTCTACTTAGACTGTAAGTGGTTTAACTTTTCATTTTAACATGGGTTTCATGTGGTCTTTCTTATGAGACAACAAAGATATGTTGCCTTTGTATAGCTTCAATTTGGAAAAAAAATCTATTTTATTATAAATGTCTTTGTTTGTGTGGGCATGTGCACATATGTATTGAAGATTAATATTGGTTTAGTACATGTTTGTAGTGTAGTTTAGAATTACACACAAGCTCAAATTCTGCACATTGAATAAGGTTACTCATATCCACTAATTTGAACATAGATGTCTGTGGGATTGATACAGTTTTGTCAACACTTTTATACTCTTTTAATTCTTTAAGATATTCCTGATTCGTTCAGCTTCACAAAAAGAGATTCGTAATCAAGCCTTCACTGAAAAGAAAATAATTCAAACATGCAGCGCCTCACAATAGTTAATATTAATTAATATATTTAATATTTTTTTATTGTTTATTTACCCCTTGTTTCAGAGGGTGCCTTTAATAAATGCTCAGTTTTAAGCATGGTAAAGCTTTCAAACAGACAATAGTAGTATTGTTTAGTTTAGAATTTATTTGGCTCAAAGTACATTTAAATGCCTTCTTTCACACTGTGGCAAAAATAGACACCAGTGAGACACTGACACAGGTTTCCTGGAGAAGGTCCATGTGCTCCATAACTGGAAATGTTCAAGACCAGGCTGGATGGGTCTTTGAGAAACTTGGTCTAGTAGAAGGTGTCCCTGCCCATGCAGGGGGATTGGAACTAGGTAACCATCAAAAGTACCTTTCATCCCCAACCACTCTGTGATTATACGACAGGGAATGGCTGATCTATGTCACTTCTTGAAAATACCAAAACGACCAGGAATGTGTACCAGTCATTTATGAATCTTTTTCTCTTATCCTCCAATTTGAGTATTTCAGTTTACTGTTTTCAACCTGACTGTTCACATTTGCGTGAAGCTCCCCAAAAAAATCCTTTTACTTAGGGTAATGTTTTCATAAGTAACCTTAGGATAACTATCCTTAATAATGCATATTCTTAGGATACTTATACCTTTAAATCTGCAAGGTTTACACTATCCTTACCATTATCCTTTCTCGGGGAAGTTCTTGTTCAATCCTTGGTAAGTGTACCTTTCCTCAGGAGAATTCTCAGGACACTTGGATGCAGATTGAAGTTGTCTTTCTAACAGCTAAAATCACTCAATGTGGTTATCATTGCAGATTGTAACCAGGAAGGCCAGGATATTCCCTGAGAGTGAAGGACTGTCCAAGGGATCTTGTCATAAGAAGGGGATAAACATGAAATAAACTGGCTATACCACAAAGCAGTCCAGTCCATCTTAACCCTTGAATTTTGTTTTTAGATTCTTCTTACTGTATAATTCGTAGCCAATTAAATCATACAGTAAAAAGAAGACTTGGAGTTCTTAAAAGACATCCGTATCCTAATGACTTTGGAATTATGAAAATTTACAGACAACCTTTATATACATGTAAAAAATCAGGAAGAGTATCTAGATTTGCCCTCAGACAACTGGCCTCAAATAATAGATCTCTGCCTACATGACTTAGAAGTTTCCAGTATTGTTTTCTGTCAAAGCCAATTCCCTGGATGCCATGTTGCCAGACAGGCCTCTATATGCCTTTTTTTCCTTTCCCTTTCTTATTAGAATGGGTATCACGTGGAGAAGAACTGGTAATTCTAGTTCACCATTCCTGTGAAGATGGCCATGAACTCGATTCAAATTATACTTGTTGTTGGAAAGGCCAGTCATGAATTACAGATAGTTTCAGCTTGTCTAGCTGTTCAAAAGTAAAACAAACTATTTGGAATAAGAGTTCCAATATGTTTTGCTTCTAAAAGGAAATCTGCTGAGCGAATACATTAAAAAACTTGATTGAGATTTACACATAAAGTGTACAATTTTCCTCTTTCATCTGCATCAGTATGATGGATTCTTCAAATTAAAAAATGCCGAATATGAACTGTTGAGTATCTCAAAAGTGTTTAGATTTTGAAGACTGTACACACAGGAGTAGGGTTGAATCCTTCACTCAGTGTCATGATTATTGTGTCATGTGTGAACGTTATGAAAAGGTGAGGTGAATGTTATAAATTGAATTTATTTATTATGAAATGAATGTGACTTAGAAATGTATTTTATTGAGTTGCACCATGTTATCTTTAGAAAGAATTAGGAAAAGTCATGTAGACAAAAATCTAAATAAATAAATAAATAGATAAAAAATTACTGAGACCTACCAGATGTATTCACTAAGGAATCTGAAGGAAGAGAGAAAAAAAATTATATCTCATCACCAGCATCACTGTGATATACTAGATCCAGTCACCATGAATAAAATGAGTGTTATAGCCTGGAAATAGGAAATTCATACACAGGAAAAGATAAATCTTCCATGGAGTCCAAAAAGTTGATCATCTTAAACAAAAGAATTGAGGCAAGTGCAGTCTTAAGAGTACATTGATCACGGGAGAAGATGGAGAGTCTAAATTGCTCTCTTTCTAAAGTAGCTGAGATATCCACAATCTTGATTGATATGTGTAATCTAGAGTTGCTGGCAAGAGACAAGTTTAATCTTTTCTTTCTTTCTTTTTTCTTTTTTTTTCTTTAAGAGCAGCACTTTTCTCTACATCTAGAATTTTTCTGTAGAATTTAACTTTCCAGTCAGTGTCACTATTGATCCTTCTTTAGACCCACCCATGAGCAGATCTCCATTTTTTTCTATTCACTGTCCTGGTTTTTGAGATAATCATCACTTTAGGCTATAAAAGTGATTGAATTGAAAATTATTTCTAGGAAATGTTGATAGTGAATTTTCTTGAATATGAAATCAGGCTGAGAACTATATTTCATACTGAAGATTAACTCCAGAAGCCAACAAACAAAAAATAAAATATGTTCTTCTGCCCCACTGATCAAGTTTCAATGAAGGAAGAACTCTGGCAGATTTTGGACATCTATCAAATTTGTACTGTCAAGAAGTAGTTTATTCACACTTCACATCTAATACTGAAGGAAACAAAGACTCTATGTTTTTGGAATTATGTAATAAAAGCCTTGTTCTTTCAAAATTACCTAATCCATCATATAAAAATCATAGAAGTGGTGTTGCTTTAATTTCAATGAAACAGTAGAATGGCTGTAAAGTCATCTATTCAACGATTTTCCATATTCTGCAACTTGGACATTCAAATGTTTCTGATTTACAGATGTTTTGTTCTCCAGTATCCAGATGACTGTGATGGAAGAGTTAACTACTAATAGCTATACAGATCTTTATATGGATTTATCCCTATCAAGATATTGATATATCTCATATATATATGTCTTATCATATATATCATATATCTTATCATATATTGATAAGATCTGAGTACTGGGATTAATGAAAACAGAAAAACCTCTCTCAAAAGAGATACTTTGCTGGAACAGCAAGATCCTTATAGTTGTTACCTGAGGAAAAAGGTGAGATTAATGGGTGGTAGGCAGAGCTTGGTATCATAAAAACCTTTGTTCTGTATGGTGATTGTTAGTCTCAATGTTTAATTGTCCTTCCCATATAGATAAAAGACATGCTGGAAGAACACTTGAGTTTTTTTCGAAGGCAAGGTTAAAAGTATCCTGTATTACTTGGGAAATTTGATTGTTCTACTCCATAGACAAGGCGTAGACACATCACCGTGGATCTAAGGCTGTCTCTTACCTGTGTGCAGCACTACTCTACTGATTTGGTTTCTTGTGCTGATGTCTATCTTGAGACAGCAGTTCTGCACTCATTGTTTGCTTTTCCACATCCCCTGGGGATTATACTGTGTGCTATTCCCCTCAAAATGGACACATGATGAAGGAAATAGTCTCCTTACCAGTAATTATTAGAGTTGGAAATAGTCTCCTTACCAGTAATTATTAGAGTTGGTATATATTGGCTCTGCAGATGCACCCATCCCGTCCTTTTTTCCATCTCTTAAGAGTCCTCTAGACTGCTGATTATTGGAAGGAAATAAGATTGTCCAGATTACTTAGCCCATTTGTGCCTATGCAATGTGAACACATTGCTGCAAACAATAAAGGGAAACTTGTCTTAAGCTCTTTCTTTGAGGAACAAGAGGCAAAACTAGAGAGCTATGGGTCTGCAGAGAAGCAGTGAGGAAACACAATTATTGCTTTATCTAAGTAGGAGCTAACATCAAAAGACATTTCTCCTGCCAGTGTTCAAGTGACTCAAATTGGCACCTGGGTTTTCTGTTTCCTGAACAGCTTACTTGTAACACAGCCCCTTTTTATATAGCACATGTTAATGACAGTGGAGCTATACCCCACAATGCTGTTTATAGTTACACTGACAGTAGAATCTCATCACAGAGAGAGAAAACGCGAACAAGATGAATAGCAGCATTCATTTGTAGAGTAACATACTCAGTCTTAATGTGGTGGAAACCAAGAAACTGTCTTCTGTATGAACAAAAGAGACAGGGCACTTTTGGCAAGAAGTTGGTTCAAAATTTATTATTTTTTTAGATCTTGTATTTTACATGTATTGATTACTAGAATGTTAAATAAGCACAATGAAAAGAGAGAAGGAAGAACTGAAAAGCTACAAGAGAGAACAAGTAGGGCTGTCCATGTCTGAAAACAGGGAAATTTTTTTCAGAAAAGATTTTGAGTGGTAGCTACAACATGCTGGGCATGGTCTGACTTTATTGTTCTGTTGTTATTAGTGAAAACGGAGGCTTCCTAGGTAGCCCGGGCAGTATGTTTTAACAAAGTTTAATCAGAATATTAAGTGAGTAATCCATCCTTTTCCCCCAAATTAGGAGGAAATGCAATGTGCTTAAAAATTCTTCCTAGCCTGGTTAGAGGACATGCAGTGCTGGGCAGTAGGGTTCAGCAGCTGCCATTGTGCTGTCATTAGCCAGACATTTGTTATCAATGAAATGCTGCAGAACTATTCTTCCAAGGCTGTTGCTGTAAAACCATAGTGCATTGTAGTTTGTTGGAGGTTAGTAGCACTTGTTAATTTGATCAAGGCTGAAGTTTACGGAGGATAAAGTAAACAATGCAAACTGCAGACACCATCAGTTTCCTATGGGCAGTGAAGTGTAGTTTGTTCCATTTACACTTCACAACAACATCTGATGGGCTTTGTCAGTGCTGCACAGAGTAATTAAACCTGAAATCAATAGCAGGCATTTGTCATGTTTACAGCCGCTCTTTCTGCTGGGTTAAACTCATCAGTTTAGTGCCGTTCTGTTTTACTGCAGAGACACGCTCCATTATTTCTTCAGGTACAGTTGAGATATTCAGTTACATGCCCAATAGTTTGAATACGACAGTAAGATTAAAAGGGGCAGGCAAATGGACAGTTTTTGTAATTTATTCACTGGTTTCCTTAAACGGTGTTAGATTTCCATTTTCTTCCACCTGCCCTTTATGGAACTCTTTATGCCCTGGGATAAAACATTCCCATTGTCCAACAGTAGCAATGAAGGCAGCACTAAAACTGTGTGTAAGTTGACACAGTATGTAACTTTACTGCAATTACTAGTAAAAATAAACTAGTGTACTAGTTTCATGAGAGCAGTTCCAAGCCTTGGTTTACCTACTGGTCTTGCTTGTAGCTCCTTTGGAATAAAGTGGACCTCAATGTGTTTTTTTCAGTTTAATTCAGTTATTCTTTTTCTTTTTTTCCTCAGTTTTCTGAATTACAGGGTCAAATAATCCTGAATCTTATGGCAGGAGAGTTTTCAGTTCAGTGGCAATCTAGTTAGTCTTTGGACATGAAACCCAAGAGAGAGACTTTGACATAAATGAAAATGTACATGTGCTACTGTGTAGAGATATTGTATGATTTTTATATGAGTTCTAGTAGTCCATTTTAGAAACAAACCCTGTGTAACATTATCTGCTAACCCTTTTATTGCTGCTTTATAGACAACTTTGACATAGTGGTGTATTTATGCATGTCTAAGGCCTTTGTTGGGATGTTTATAGTAAGAGTGAAGTTAGATTGGATATGCCATTAATCTTACACTGAAGCAGTGATCCTATATTGCTGGTGACTCAAATGCTGGTAAAATGCACTAAAAATTGTTAGAGTTGGGTTTTGTTTTTTTTTTCAGCTCTTGCTTTTACATATATGCAGTTTAAAATTCTAATACTTACATTTAAGACTGATTAAATATTTACTAGCTAATTGGTCCAGAACACGAGGAAAGTTTCCTCCTAAAGATTTTTTACAAGAGATATTTGGATCAGTGGCAGGCAATTATTTCAATTAGAATGATCTTAACTATATAGCACTTTCA
Source organism: Apus apus (assembly GCF_020740795.1). Classification (NCBI taxonomy): domain Eukaryota; kingdom Metazoa; phylum Chordata; class Aves; order Apodiformes; family Apodidae; genus Apus; species Apus apus. The sequence goes on along the minus strand of NC_067283.1, from coordinate 112,359,516 downwards.
TCTCAAATGATTATAAAAGGCTTTACAAACTGTCACAATTTATACACAGCTTGCTTTATCCACTGCTGAAGTGCAGACACCCTGGGTGAAACATAGCAACTATTCTACACTGCACAGCAACTTGGGACTGGAAATTAAGGATCCCTCTGTATTTGTAATTGCAGTGGGAAATTAGGTAGGCTAAATGTAATTACCTGAGCTGGAATTTGGCCAGGAGACTGAAGTTAACACACCTACTCCTATGAAGAGTTCCCTGGGATTGCTAATGACCAATTTGGGTAAGACCTTCAATTTTTATCTCATCAAAAATAAAACTCCTACAGGAATACAATGCCCCCAACATCTTTCTTGTGCATAGCTATTACACTGATGTGAAAGAATGAACAGAATTGGCATGGGAGCATATGACCATGTGACGCGTGCTTGGCATTAGCAGTTACAAAGATCACAAAAGAAAGTATTCCATTATTCCATTAACATTTATATTTTTCTTTTTTTAAATTTACTGAGTGTGTAGGGTTAGTCATGTACCTTAAGTGAGGAGATACATAATGCAAGAATGGTGGAACATTTATATATCTATAAGGCCTTCTGTGAGAAAGGCATGATATTTCTTACACTTTTGGCTGAGGGCTAGAAAAAATTAGGTTTAGTTAATTGTCCTTATTGTATTTCTTTTTATTATCAGTGTAGAATGCAAGCTTTATATTAAAGCTATTTTGCATAGTGTGTTTCAATTTATATAATAGACACCTATAGAGGCTAAACAATCTAAATTAGTAACTGGCATAATTGTGTGTAACCAATTGTGATGAGGTATGAACTAGAAACCATAAAAGACTGTATTCTGCTTATGTTGAATTAGCTATTTCAGTTATCTGTACCATATATATTTAGCTCCAAATCATGCAGAGCACAGCTTCACAGGTCCCAGTTTACTAATACGTGATACTTCTTGTAAGGGGAAAAAATGATGCAGTGCAAAATATGTCATGTTGGACCTGCTCACAGGTGAGAGGAAATACCACGTTCTCTTGTGTCTCCTTTAAAATTCAATGCGGATTAAATTCTTAGGTCTAGCTTCTTCACTGGGATCAATGTCAAAACATACACTCTGTCAGTCTAGTTTTTTGATTAAGACACTGGATAGGCACTGAAAATGTGCAAGTTATGTTCTCAACTGTACATAACGTATAAAAAAATAATTGGATTGTGGTTTGATTCCTGTTTGAAAAAGAAATGGAGAAATACTTACGTGTTGCAGAGACAGGTCTTAACACCAAAATCATCAATTTATTGGTGATGCAGAAAATGTTGTGATAATAACTGGAAAATCCTGTTAAAAAATCCAGCTTTTTTCTGTCATTATACAGAAGTCCTCTGTCATTCTATTCCTTCATAGTCTTCCATAAATGAGTGAAAGTCTTATACTTCCAGGAAATATATGCTAAAATAAGAGCTAAATATAATCTTCACAGATTTATTTTTTATTGTACTTGATCATATATCAAGGACAGTTGTAGGTTTTAAAAAGATTATAAAGTCATGCTGGAATTGATCAGAATTATCTGCATATCTCTTTGAATGATTTCTTGCAAATGAGGGTGGTAGATTTCATAAACTCTTGCAGATATGCTGGTATTAGAAAACTTCATGGTTCCTCCTCTAAATTCCGAAGCTCAATACGCTGCATTCTTGGTACGTTCTACACCTGAGATCAGAGATGTATGACTCATGCAAAAACTAACATGTATATACTGTTCAAACAAGTGATATTACTGTCTTCAGAGGATTTTCTTTGTACTTACTGATCTTTGTAAAGCAGAAGGAGTTTTGAGAGACAAGAATCATATTTGGCTGTAATGGTGTTTCTGAGCATACGGCTTTTAGACTTTCCTTCTAACTCCTACTCCCTTCCCTCAAAGGTAACTGTTTTCCTGAAGTGTTATTGGAAAAGAACTGGGGACAAGAGGAATGTGGGAATTTTTATGTGATACCATGCTAAATAATGCTACGCAATAAGTGTTCCTAGTAAGTTCCAGACATGTAAGAATCCTCCAAGTGTATAGTCAAAGACTATATACTCAGCAAATTACAAATAATTGCTGTCCTTTCTCTCAAGGTCACATAAAATGAACTGAAGTGATCCCACTGGATTGCAGAACAAAACCAAAATGGGTGTATTTTCAATGGTTAAATTAAAATGTGAGAGAACAGCAAGAATGAGTTTGAAAACAGAAAAGCTGAGTATGTCCTCTTCATTAGGCAGTGTAGAACTAGAATAAATTAGTGGACTTTAACTGGCATGTGAGTAATAAGCCATTAGACAACTCCTTAGCTGTGCTGAAAATAATGAACAAGTAGTTAGGTTATAATTTTATTATTAAATTCTAGCTATGTAATTGGTTTTATATTTTAATAATATAAAATATACCACATTTTTCTTATCTGTTGCCAGCTCCCATTGAGCTTTTCATCAACCAACCAACAACCCCAAGTCCTTCTCCTCAGGCCTGTTCTCCTCCCAACCTGTAATTGTGCCTGGGACTGACCAAGGTACCGCTTTCTTGGGTATACATTATACTTAGGTACACATTATACTTAGGTACAGTATGAATGGCTATCCTCATTTTTGTTGCAGTACTACAGAATATGTCAGTAAAATCCTTTCCCCCTGGCATGTAGCAGAAATAGGTCTCCTGAAGTCTGCAAAGTCTAGCTCCTGCTGAAGTAATGTGTGACTGTTCCCTGATAAGGAGTGAGGCGATAAATGCTTCAGACCTTTCTAATTGTCTACCACAGATGATGTTCTCTCCAGATAGAAAGTAGCCATTCTTCACTTTTTCTTGATTCCTGACTTTCATTTTAGTCATAGAGTCAGTATTTTTATTTACTTCTCCATACACCATACCAGTAAATGGAGAGTGATTTCAACTTTGACATCTGGGGAATTCTTTGCTTTTCTGCCAGGAAAACAAATTTTTTAAGATGGTGCACAAAATGGTTCATATTAATTGCTGATGTGAACATGCATGAATACATAAACTGAATATGAAATATGTCAAGGTGTCTTGTGAAACCACCCAAATACAGCCTTTTGCTGTCACTGGAATGTGCTCATTGGAGCAGTAGCTGTATCAGTGGCTTTGCTAAAAAATGCCTCCATTCTCAGTGTCTCCTGAAGCTTTATCTATATGCTTATCAACCACTGCAGTAATACTGAGGAAGACTCAAAGCTAATGCAGCATGTGATAGAGTGATTCTATTTGCTTCAAGAACTCAGCAACTGCTCCTGTGATGATTGTGGATATGGGAACTTACTGCTTGGAGCATCCACATTACGAATACGCACATCACTCAAAAGTAGAAAAAAGGTACCACTTCCTGATCACTGAAGTTCTTCAGGTTTTGTAATCGACATATAAATTATTCTCATCCTTATATTCCTTCTTTCCTATCCTTGAATAATCTCCTTTTTTTTTTTTTCCTTTTTTTTTGTTGAGGTTGTGTAGTGGAGGAGGAAATGACATTGTATGTAGCTCCTTTTGCTTTGTCCTTTTATGTGCTGACCATGTTCTTGTGATATTGAGAGAGAAATCTTCTCTAGCCATAGTGACAGTGCATCCACACACAGACAGATGTAAAAATACATTTAGAATGTATTTCTCAAAAAGCTTTACATACCGATGGTTACCTTTTTTAAATCCTAGTATTTGTTCTGAGGTTATTTGCACAACGTGCTGGTTTGTGCTTTTAGGTTGATGTTCATAACATGAGAATGTATTTTCTTTCTCAGCAGCCCAGTCTGTGACTTCGGTTGTGTTAACTACAACTAAAATGACAGGAAAGAGCAATTTAGACTGGGTTACCATTTTTATGTAGAAAAATACAACTACTGTTCCATTACTATAAAAAATTACAGTTCTGAAATGAATGAACAGTGCTAAAAAACAAAACAACTGCAGAAAAGCAAGGACTTTGAGATCAGAAAAAAAATCTTTCTTTAGAATTAATCTATTATTACATTAAAATATACCCTGAAGTACAATGACAATTAGTTTGAACAAGCTATTTCTTATATGAATGCTTTCTACGATATATTAAAAATATATTTAATTTTAGTATATATTATCTATAGAAACAATAATAAAATCTATCTCATTTTTCAAGTACTTTCTGAACTGCTGTTTGGTGAAATAAGTATATAGATAAAAATGTAGAAAGACTGTGTGTTTGAATGCATTTCCTAGTTTCTTTCTAGGAAGGTATATTAAGTAGCCATGTTTCCTGTTTAATGCAGAAAAATGTCAGATTTCACACATCTGTCAAGCTAGTAGGATTCTGTGAAATTCCAATGAGGGAAAATAGCCAAACTCAGTTTTAAATTGTTGCCATAGTTCACCTTGTTTGCTTATAAGACTTACCATAAAATGTTTTTCTTATTTGAAAAGTTCCATTGAATATACCTTTACCACTATGTGGGAAAGTATATTTCTTTTTTGAGCATTGCTTGATTTTTAAAATGAATGTTCAATAAAGAAGCCTCACTATTGATTCTTTAACAATCCTATGTAAATAGTTTGCATTAAATGGTGCAATTTAAATAAACTACTATGTTTTCATTTTACACAGTTAGTGCACTAGATTTTATGAGAACATTTGTGATTTGAAGTTTGGCTTCTCTGATGCTTCATTTAAGTGGTGACACGTGCTATACAGTGAACATCTAGAAGTTGTTACAATCTTCTGCATCCCAGTGGTTATTTTCTGATGTTGGTATTTCTTGGCTCTTCTTTCTCCAGTAAATGTTCTCTTTCAGGTATCAACGACAAAATCTTTTGGAAAATCACTTCTCATGAAGTTTGACCATGTTGTACTTAGACTTGAAGTTACCAACTAAGAAAAGCGTTGAAAGCTTTTGTTTATCACTGCAGGGTTCTGGAGGCAATATGCACAGGCAGATACTTTTAAGGCTATGGGTTCCCTTTTATACCTTTGGCTTGTTTCTAGAAGTTAACCTGTCCACACTGGGCTCAGAATTCTTTCACTGACGGCACACAGAGTCTCCAGCATAAAGGGACTCAACTCAAAACCTGGTAGATTCTTCTTCTTTTTTTTTTTATTCCAAACCATCTTGTGTCTCGTTTCTTGGCACCCTGCACATCTTGCTTTATTGATGCGATTGATCTGATTTGCATGTGCTACAACATTTGTGCTGGGTTTATGTTGTGGCTATCATAACAATTATGTTGTAGATTTCAGTAAGGGTTTGCATAAAAAGAAAGATCTTAAATTTCACCCCAAATAGGACAACTGAAAGGAAAACTCCTAATATCTCTGTTTAATAAACAAGGAATTTCTGCCAAGGACTCTCTGTAGGGTAGGGAAATGAGATTAAGGTAATTTCTTAGCTTTTCCCTAGCAAGATTTTAATAAGGGACAGGGAGCCTCAGGTGCAAATATAATTGTATAGACAACCACAATATTGCATTTACAGACAGCTGAACTATGCTCTTATTGATCTATTTTACCTAGAATGCAGATCTGTTCTGAGTAACAGAAGTTCTGGTATTCTATTATGTTATAGTCATAATAAATTCTATATTTAAAATTCAACTTCCTTAATATTCAAAGGTGCAGGATGCTTCCGAGTTTTATTTTATTTTATTTTGGTTTTAATAGAGAAAGGTGATAGAGTTGACAATAATTACTTTTAAAACTGTCCATTTAAAAGAAAAAAAAAATATTTTGTTCTATTTTTCATTAAAAGTTTAGTTTTGTTTGGTGAATGTCTTCTAAAAACCCTTTTTCTAAATTTTAAAACTGTTTATTCTAACTGGAATAGAGGTGTGGAGTTGTATTCTCCGTTATTTTAAAATATCTGGAAACAGTAAGGTAAAGAGAACAGATTTTTTTTCTGTTCCCTCTGGAAATGCAAGTGAGGTTTTCTTCATTGGAAAAGAAAGAAAGAAAAAAGAAAAAAGAAAAACAAAACAAAACAAAAGGATGTTTAGTAATTATAAATATTTCAGTAAGTGATTTAAACAGCAAAATTAAATCTAGTGTTCTTCATTATCTCAATATTGTCCATAGAAATAAACAAAATAAATAGGTCATCAGTTCTCCAACATCAGTTACTGGATTTCAGAATTCCATGAGAAACGATTATTAGATCAAACTATATACACATACAGGAAGTCCTAAGGGACAAAACCTAGAAACTTTTACTATCGATGTTTGAGTGGACACAACTACAAAATATGCAGTGGTCAAAAAAAAAAGAACACCACTGGGTGTCAGGCATGTGCATTATTACTCCAGCAAAGTCCACAGAAGCCAAGTGGCTCGCATAGTGGACCGAAGTCCATAACTGAGATTAGCCAAAATACGTTCCTACAAAATTTTGTGTAGAAAATTGCATTAGAACAAATTATCAGTGTTGACTACCATCAAGGGACTAGATAGTGACAATAATTTTTCAAAGAATTATAAACACTTCTAGTTGCAAAATCTGAAAGCTGACTGTTCTAACTGTGTGAAAATTAAAATGCATTGTTTTGCAAAGCCAGAATTGAATGCTAAAGTTTTTATGGTTGGCTACAGTTTTTGTCTGAATAAAATATATTTTTCTGTAAAATCCAGTATATTTTCATGTTTTGTTTTGTGTAGCAACAAAAGATTTTTACCTTTCCAATTAATTTAATAAAAAATCAATACAATTAGTCCATTAATATCTTTATTTGTGTATTTTTGTCACTTCAGGTGCAGGTGCAGTTGTATGGGAGATATGTGTCGAATATTACTGTTTACTTTTTTACCTTTCTTATTTTAATTTTTTACAGCTTTACAATTGAAAGAACATTTGGGTTTGCATCAGCATCTGATAAGGAGGCTTATCATTTATTTGCTTCATCTACTCTGCATAGTGCCATTAATGCAAAAATATTAGTCTTTGTAATGACAAAAAGAAAGTGTGTATCTAATGACCTTACTGCAAGTAATTAGCCTTTTCCCCTAGTGATGCAAAACTGTCCATCCCTAAATATATAGAAAAATGAAGAGCCTTTATAAAACTTCAACTGGTCATAAAGAAATAAATAAATGGACATTCCCATGCACTTTCTTCTTTTCCAGAGTACCATTGTAAGGGAAGTTCTCTCTCATAATATGCTCTAAAAATATTGACAGGTATATATAATCAAACTGTGATGATATAGAAGAAAAATTAATGATGCAATAAGAGGCAAATAAGTTTGTGTTTAACAGTCTAAGACTATGTTATGCAGAAACCAATAATGAAATCATAAAGTCTTTTTTTATTATTATTTTCAGACAAAACATATAAACTTACAGTATGGAGAAAAATGTAGGATTGGAGAAGTTATTAATTCGATGTAATTTCAACATTTTTTAAATACATATACTGAATTGCATGAATATGATGGTATATTCATAGGCTGACTTTATTCAAAACAAGGAGCTTTTACTTTTCCCGAAATAAAAACTTTCTGTGTGGAAAAGTCTGCAACAGTAACCTTAAATTCAGTGTTAGAGTACACAACAAACTTTGAAGGGTCAATTTTATATTTCTTGTTTCCACTTTATTCTCAATAAACACAAATCTTGGTTTTAAAGCAAATTGTTTGTTTGTTTGTTTGTTTTAAATGGAAGCATCTGTTGTGATATACAGGCATTTTGCTACTAAATACATAGCTCTAAAGAATTTGCTTTTTATCTTTGCAAGTCTTTGAATGATTGATGTTTCCTTCCATTAGCTTTCAGAAGCAACAGATCTGATGAGATCCTCTTCAATCAGTCCTTGATTTACTTGCACTGTGTGTCACCACAATTGTTTCCAATTAACTTGTAGTAAAATCTCTTAAAGTTATACTTTAGTATGAAATCCAAGATGTGCTTGGTCTTAAAAAGTGTCTTATAGTCTGTTGTCATTCATATTTTCTGCAACAGCAGAGTTAGTGATTCAGTTTTTGTCTTTGAACTTTAACTTCAGCTTGCTTTAATACTTTTTTATTTTTCACTTCTGTGGAGTCACTAATTTTCTCTTAGGCCTTCTGAAGCTTATTCCTGATACCACTGGTGGATTAAGTGACCCTTACTACCTGAAGGCATCATGCTTGTACTTCCAGTTCAGTGCTTTGATACCAATCGGTTTCTATGATATCAAGAAATGAAAGGACTGTGACTTAACACTAAGTGATATATCCAAGTTGCTGCCAGCAAATCAGTACAATGATGGTACCAGATGTCATGAAGATCTGTCTTCATCAGTTCATTTTCTTTATCTTCTTACACACTGCCAGTTCTTTGGTTTGCTTCCCAACACCATTTTTTTTTTTTTTAATTATATTTTTTCTTCCAGGAGCTATTGAAGAGAATCATCAAGTCCTTGAGGTTCATCCCATATTAGTTCTTAGGAACTTTCCAGTCTCCTTCATGTCCCTTGAATTTGCCTATACAAAAGTCATACATGCTTAACTTGCATGAGCAGTGCCACATTTTGATTTTTCAAAATGAAAACAGAAAATTATCCAGTTGCTTTCTAAAGGTCTTGAATTTTACTTTTCTCCTGAACATTTTTGATCGTTACTGATCACGAAATTGAAGTAGAGGCAAAATTTTAGCCCTAGACAAGGCTCTCCCATCCCTGATGCTTTCAATGAGAAAAATTAATTTTTCTCTTATCCACAATAAAATTAGTTGATTGTCAAGCAGGACTGTTACAGAACATTTCTATTCAACACGGCAGGGACAAGCATTTCAAAGTTTTGATAGACAGAAGAGAGATACTAAAGCCCTTGTGCAAGGTCCTGCACATTGGTCAGGGAAATCCCAAGCATGAATACAGGCTGAGTGGAGAATGGATCTAAGATAGCCCAAAGAAGAAGGACTTGGGGTTGTTGGTTGATGAGAAGCTCAACAGGAACCAGCAATGTGCACTTGCGGCCCAGAAATACAACTGTGTACTGGGCCACACCAAAAGAAGCCTGGCCAGCAGGTCAAGCGAAGTGATTCTCCTCCTCTGCTCCGCTCTTGTGAGACTCTGCCTGGAGTGCTGTGTCCAGCTCTGTAATCCCCAACACAAGAAGGACATGGACATCTTGGAGTTAGTCCAGAGGGACAGGCTGAGGGAGCTGGGGTTGTTCAGCCTGGAGAAGAGAAGGCTCTGGGAAGACCTTATAACAGCCTTTCAATATTAGAAGGGAGCCTACAGAAAATTGAGGGAAGGAATTTTTGTAAGGCCTTGTAGTGATAGGACAAGAAATTCTTTAGTGTGGATAGGACAAGAAATTCTTTAGTGTGAGGGTGATGAGGTTGTCCAGAGAAGCTGTGGATGCCCCCTCCCTCGAAGTGTTCAGGGCAAGGCTGGATGGGGCTTTGAGCAACCTGGTGTATTGGGAGGTGTCCTTGCCCATGGCATGAGGGTTGGAACTAGATGATCTTTAAGCTCCCCTCCAAAACAAACCATTCTATGATTCTGTGATTCTAAGTCTTTCTGCTCTGAAAGACAAGTTCTTCTAGTCCAAAACTTCTTTAAATGTAGCTATTGACAGACCTTATGCAAAAATCTCTGCTGTTTCACTGAAACCATTAGAAACATCCCAGAACAGCCACTTCTTGACTTTCAAAGAAATTAGAATCTACAAAGCAAAAGTTTTCTCCCTGTAATCTGGGTTTCTAGATAGCAGATTAAGATAGGACTAAACATGCTTGATTAGTTGTGAGCTCTGTTTGAATCTTTCTTTAACAGTAATCCATTTAATACACTGCTATTTAGCCGGAGCCATTATGGATTCTTTTGTAGGTATTTTGCTCACAGGTTGCTTGAGTGCATTTGGAGTACTCTGTTAGAAGTGAAAAGCTACTTGTAGTTATTGTTACTTTAGTTTGCAGATAGGAAAAATACAATCTGTCAGGAAACATTTTACACCGTATTCCTACTGAAAGAGCAATCAACTTGTTCCAAATGGTCTTTTGCAAATTATTAAAAAATATGATCTCTCACTTCCCTCTGTCAGTTTACGTATATACATAAGCAAGCATTTTCTAAAATTCCTCCCAAACATAACAAAGCAAAAAATCATGCCATGGATGTAAAATGTTATTGTTTTTCAGATGAAGAGATAGTTTCAGTAACTCCAGGCTATGTGTTGATTTGTGGGTTTTTTGGCTGTAGATACAGGGGAAGATCTGTTTCAGCTCTGAGACCATGAAAGTCTGTTTTAGATCAGTATATAATATCAACAACCTAAATCCCCTGACTCATGTTAGAGCTTGTTCAAGCAGGGCTCAGCTGTTTCCACTGTGTACCTAAAAAGGTTTGTAGTTTTAGAGATTTACTGAGTAGCTGTGTGATCCTTGGTGCATAAATTACCAACTGTCAAATGCTGGTGGCAGCACCAACAGAAGATCCCAAGTAAGAGGAGTGATTCAGTGGTTATATCAGCTCAAATTGTGTTGCAGCTTCTGTGACTTGTAGAGCCCAAACTATTTGCTAATAAGCATTAGTTGCATCAATCAGTCCTCAGAAGGGAAAAAACCCTGACACTTCATGATTGTTTTGCAGTAACTTTCTTTTCCTTAGCTGGAGGACTTGTCAACTGCATTACAAGGGCTTTGTGGCAATTGGTGTCACCATGCTCCTTATGCCCTGGGAAGGGACACACATGATGTCTAACAGACACTGCTGCAAAAATGTTGCTAAAGTCCTCTGGGAAAGCTCAGTGTAGTGCGAGAGGCAGACACACATGAACAGATTAGTTTTAAGAGAAGTTATTTCTTATTTTGTTGTTCATATTATGAATAGAACACTTTGTGCCCACGAAGAAAACACTGAATCCTGTCTGGGGAAACCAATTTAATTCCTCACAGCATCAAGTTTATGTAGTATACCCAATTAATATAGATCCTTTTATTAATTAGTTCATTGTGCTGATGCACCTGATTGTCAAAATCAATTGTTCTTATCTTTGGAATAGAACACTGCTGTCAGAGCAACCATTTGAAATGATGATTGACCCTGTAAACCAGAGGGATTTATATCACCTTTATAGGTATATCATTATGTGAACAATCTCATTGATCCTAAGATTTGTCTCTACAATTCTTTACAAACTTTTGTCACACAAACATGGAACCATAAAATACTTTTTGGGTCACTGGCAGTACAAAATACTGAGAATTACTGTACATAAAAGGACAGAAGTATAACACAAGACACATTTTCTCTGTGCTGCAGATTGTAAGTATCCCTGTAGTAGTCACAGCTAGATTCGTGGGGATTTGTCTAGTCTAAAAGGACTGAAGTTATTACAAGAAATTCTGTACGGCCTGAGGTACTGGGCTGATAATCCATCATTGTTTCACATGGCATTGCATCTACTTTCCTGTTGCCTACTTCAGCAGCAGTTGTGCTAACAATTTGTTGATAGTTTTGAGGAGGGCTTTTGGCATTTTGGTTTTTTCTTGTTGCCAACGGTTTTATTATCTCAACACAAATTTGTACGATAGCAGACAGGAACTGCACTTCAAATGAATTCAGCAAATGCCCAAAAAAAATGTGCCAGCTGCCTGCTGTTACAGGAAAACAGAAACACTTCCTAGGCTACTGTGTTGAATGAAAGAACAGAAAGAGGAAGAAGTATATGTGCTGAATCAGGTAGAAATTTCCTCTAGCCCAATATTCCACCTTTGGTACCAAATATCCAGATAGATTGTAACAACAGGGCAAGTATTTTGTAACACTTCCCCAGAACAATAACCCAAATTTCTGATCCCTTGAGCCCCAATGTTTTTAATTATCTAATAAACCTCAGTGGAGATGTCCTCCTAGAAATTTTATGTCCCTTTTAAATCTCTAGAAGTTTTTGATGTTCATAAGAATCCACACATTTTAACTATACATAGTGCAAATATTTTCTTTCAGTTGTTTTTAATATGGCCTTGATTTCATTTGATTTCTCTACTTTGAGACTCAAATTTCATTTCAAGTAAGAGCCTTTAAGAAATCCCCCTGAATTACCCTTTTTTTCCACTGGAGAAAGTAGCAATATTTGAATGTAGAAACATAGAAATTTTCTTCTCATATTTCAAATGTCAGTTCCAGAATGTTTGAAGTTGAATGTACCTGGAGACAAAGACTGATGTACCAGAGGTCTTTGATTTCAAGTTTTGCTGAAGAGCAAAATAACAAGCACAAGAATTTTAGTGCTTTTTATCAGTTCACAAGTCTACAGATTCAGATGTTATAGTGCCTGAGATAAAACAAACGTCAGGACTGTCCGCTTAAATATCTTACGATCAGTTTTGAGATTCATATCCCTTTTCTCCTAGAAAAGGAGAAAGAGTTGCAGTATATATTCTACTGTATATTCTGACATGCCAAGTTTGGTCACAGTTTTCATAAAGATAAAATTCTCTTAAAGACTTCTTTTTTTTTCCTTACCTACATTCTGGGAAATCCTCTGCAGAAACATCAGTGAGTGATAGTCAAGTGTTTAAAGGATAGATGCTCTTTGCTTTCTGAACCTAGCTCATAGCATAGCACATAGTATTTTAATATTGTAATGGTGTAGAGAGTGACAATTCTGTACAGGATTTATCTAACTGCATAAAACAGGAAGTTTCTAGATGAAGTTTTCAGAAGTTACATCTAAATACAAATACAAAAATGAATGTATCTTGATTAAGACCTTGCATAGAAAAAAGAGTAAAATCTTTGTGAATATGCTAACTGTCTTGGGAACTCACGAAAATCAAGCAGCTCCCAGGGATGTATAGGAACCTAATCAGGCATGCTGCTATTTCCCTTGGATAGTTTTGTCTTTAAAAGGTGAGAATTTAAATTGCCCACCTGGGAACAGATTCAAAAAACATATGGATTCTTCCAACATTATCACTGTGACCCCAGAAGAACTTAGACTTTATTACTCTACTAATTCACAAGAATTTTTTAGAGACACAAGAAATACTAAAGCTAGGTTTGAATTTTACTGAAGTTCCCTATCCCTCCTGGGTTCTGGACAAACTTGTAACTGTAATAGATGGCTGATACATTTGTTGTTTCAGAGGCGTTCCCAACATGTGTTTATGTTGCCCCTCCAAACAGAGCTTGAACCAGCAGCATCATCATCTGGTTCTTTAAAGATTCACATGTAAGTGTTGTCTTGATCCTTTAACCTGTGACCTGGGAAAATGAATCTAAATTTGTTTACGCTGAAAATATATTTTTCCTACCTTGGACATGCATCTTTTGACTTAAAAAGTAGGCAGTTGAAGTCGAGAAGAGCAGCAGGGATATAAACTGAATAACATGCAATATTCCTCTGTCAAAAATAAAATAGAAGTTATTTATAATGCCTTTCTTTGTATTTTGGTGAGGCAACTTCTAGGACAGGTGGTTGCTTTTCTGCAAGGATATGCACAGCCCATGGGATAACAAATAGTCCTTTTGCATAGACTAGACTCTGAAGCAGACTATTCTACCTTTGGAAGCTTTTAGACTACAGCTCTGCACTTTAAATTTTTGCCTTATATTAGACAGCCACTCATCACAGGGATGTTTGGGTTTGATTAATTGGCCCAGGCTTCTACACATTCTCATAATTTTAAACTCTCCTCCGCTCCACTTTGTATATAATCTGCATGTATTTTTAACAGAAGTACCTTCCAAATAGAGCAGAGGACAATGTATATAAATTTAGTAAGTTTCAGGCTTGCTTGTTGGAGATTTTTTTGTGCATCTCTCCTCTATACTGGGTAGTTCTTTCATCACTAGCCATGATGTTTTAAAAGTGTATTTTAAAGGTGTACATTCAAAATATATTTGAAGGAATATCTTGAAATGTGGAAATCAGCCATCCTGTTTTATAATTATGAAATGAGAAGAAATTCTGCATGTCAGACATCTCTGAAATGTCAGTATTCCTCTAACTTTCTGGATGAAAGTCTACTTGGGCTCCCCTTCCCCCAGGTGCTTTTTAATGGAAAAATAATGGAAAATAAAATAAAATTCCTTGTAAAAAATAAATTTCAAAATAAATTAAATATTATTGTATCTTTGTAATATAGATAAAATACCTTAGAAAACTATGACTGTTGCAAGATTATGCATTACAATCAAAGGAAGTTAAGTCAAAATGAGATTTAGAGGAATCAGGATGGAAGCTTCATTAGAGATTATTAGCAGACAAAGTGCTAATATTACTAATTCAATTAATTCATCTCATCTCTGAAATTCAGTTGGTTAATGCAGTTACTTAATAACAATAGAACATTTTCTAGTAATACCTATCACCTGAATTCTTATTTTCTTCTTGACTATTTCACCCTTATTGTATTGTATTTTCTTTTTTATATATATATTTTTTTGTTTGTTTGCTTGGGTTGGGGTTTTTTGTTTGTTTGTTTGTTTATAGAGCACTTCATGTAGGGTGTTCCACATTCATTATTCATTAATTCCACTTCTGCACCTAAAATGTATTTATTTTTGTATATAAATATATCAGGCAGCAATTAAAATGTACCTTACCATTCATATAACACTTTTTCTGGAAACAGTGAGTTTTATGAGATCTACAGTCAGACTCTGTAAGCTTTTAATTTAAAAAACATGAAAGTGAAAGAAAGGTAAAACCTAGTTTGAAGAACTTCCATGATGAAGGCATAGTGGCCAGGTGTAATGTTTTATTGACTAATTAGTTACACTTTAAAGGGTAGATTAATTTTATTTAATTTTTTAATATAACAATGAAACCTGTGGAAACTGAGTCAAGTGGTGTTGTAATACTTGGTTGTTAAAATGTAAAGCCAATTCACAGAGAAAGTCTTTTCTGTTTCTTTCATTTCTGTTTATCCAGCTCTCAAAATACAAGCCTATCATTACCAACAGTAATAAATGAAAAATATTTTCATATATATTAGTAAGGTTATTGCTTTCTTGCCTTTCATGTCTATTTTTCTAAAAATTAATATGCATTTATGTTGTCACGCTCACAGACCTTAAACTCGCATCAGCAATTTCAGGTAAGAATCTATATTAACTTAGGTCATTTATACAGGAACCAGCTCCTGATTTAATAGAGGTTTTAGTCTGTTCCCTAAAAGTACAACATAGAAGTTCTCAAATAAATATATTAGATGTGAAATTCAGATTACTTGCCAGTACTTCACTCTTATCAATCTATTTTTTGTCCTACACCCGTGTCTTCATCCATTGCTCATTTCCTCATATACTGCCTCAGTTAATATCTAATGTTAAAATTCAGTGTGTTCAGTTTTTTTCTGACAAATATACTTAAGAAAATACCTTCCAAAATACTCTGTTAACTACATAGCCCTTCTCTATTTCAAAAACAAAACTGTTTTTAAGTTGTATATTCTTTGGAATAGCAATATTTAGAGATTTAAAACAAAAAATAGAATTGCCTGTCTTCACCATGGGAGTGTCAATTACATTGTGTAGATACGATAGCAGAGCAAATGCTATGAGGATTGAAAAGTTTATTTAAAAAACCTGAAATATAGAAGGAATTTAAAGTACATTTTTCCTGATTGTAGAATTAGGGCATACTCTGTTCAAGCCTCCCTACAGAAAAATATATCTATGTTACCTTGTCATCTGGACCTTTTACTTCTTTGGATGTAAGAATAACTGCCTTCTACATTCTCAGAATGTAATAGTTTTTGGTAATATTTGTGAAACAGATTTCTTACTCTCCAGTTTACCTCTTCTGGACATAGTATGGATGATATTACTGTGCATCTCAATGATGTAGTCTGAAAGCAAGGAAAATTGCAAATGAGTTGGCATATATTATTGCTCTTTTTTCTCAGTTTGAATACAATAAAATAAACATAGTAAAATACAGCAAAATAGCAATGCAATACCAACAGGATCTTGTTTCATCAGCAGTGCTATATAATAATTTGTTTGGCTTTTAAAAATCTTGTTTATGAAGAAAATGGTTATGAGTATGTTGCTATTCTTTAGGAGCTTCTAATCAGCATTTCAATACATATACTTAGCATGTGTTAGAAATTACTGATGGCAAGGTTTAGAATTTCTGACAGTCCTCTGTGCCATTGAGCAGTGTTATGTGTATAAAGAAAAGAAATTCTCTTCATAATACTAATTCAAGCATTACAGAGACAACTAATCTAATTTGCTTTTTGATAACTTTTCACTTTGCTAAACTGAGAACTAGTCCAACTATTAAAACAAATATTTCTACCATTATCACATAAGGAAAGTATTTAGAAATTACGACAAAAGGAAAAAACCTGTTTGATTACATACAGCTCCTATAAAAAGAAGGTGTATTTTCTTCTTAGGTTTTTGCTAAAAGCAAATTACAACTGCAACAGAAAATCAATTCTGGAGGAGTGTCAAAGTAATGATTTTTCTAGGTGCTCTGCTATGCATTTATGCATTACAGTGACATGAACATTCTAGAAGAAGAAGGTGTGTTCATCCTTCCCTAAAACCTGAGAACTTCCTTACCTAGTTATGTAATTACTCAAAATTAGAAGCCAATTTTTACAAATAGTAATGTAAAAGGCAAGTTGCTTTTTGCTTTTTTTTTTCCCCATCATTTTAGGTGGACATAGTAACTGCTCTAACTAATAAAGTAGGTTTGCCTTGGGCTTCTAAGTAGCTGCTTTGTTCAACTCCAGAAAAATGCTGCATCCTGATGATGGGTGAAATAATGCTTTGTTAGGATGAAGGGGTTTACCATGACTTTATAAGCTTCTTTGCATTGAAGAAGGTGCTTTTATGGAGTGAAGAGGAATAAAATTGCTGAATAGAGGAGCTATGCCCATAAAAAGCCCAAAACCTTCTTCTGCATAGGGAATGCAAAGGCATGTTCTTGGAAGAAGATGAGCATTTTCTTCCAATTCTATTCTATTTTAAATTTTTGTTAAGACTCTGAAATAAAAAATCCAGGCACGGAGCTCAGCTTTAACTAAGAAGAGTTGAAGTTTCTGTGGTTCTTTTTTTGTGCAAGATGTCTCAAGAAATGAAAGGACCAAAAATGAAAAGACATTAAAAAAAGAGTCCCAGGAGACTCTCCAGGAGGGGAGTGAGAACTATCCTGAAGAACAGAGAAGAAAATGGGTGTAGCTGGTGGGAATGAGGTCAAGAGAAAGACGCTTCACAGAAAAAAGGAAGAGCAATTTGTGTAGGGAATAGTGCATGTCAAGGAAGTATCAGAGAGTGTACAGGGAAGGCAAAAACTCTATAAATAGAAAATTGACAGAAGTAGGTGGTCAGAAAAGAAAACCAATCTTGACTGTTGGTAGTGGCCTACTGAGGGGAGGAATTTGAGTGATGTCAACAGAGAATCAACTTTTGTGAAATAGAAATGAATACATAACATGACAAATGTAAGGGGTGATTATGCAATGATTTAATCAATTTTTAATAAGGAAAACTTACAGTAAGCTTTTATTAATGTTATAGTGTGTACTCCATTGTAAGTCTATTTGCCAGATTGTAACCCCAAATATTTTTCTTGCTTCCAGTAAAAAACAGAAGACCTTGGCTATGACACACAATAATTTTGGAAATGTTTTGTGACCTGTCTAAGGACATCATCACACATGTGAGAAACATTTTCTGGTTTCATTCATATTTACAGTGCTGATGTTCAGTTTTCCAATATTAATTTTCCTTGCAAGAGTGTTTGGAGTAATTATTTTTTGTGTTATGTAAAACAAGTGAGTTAAGGTTAAAGGAGCATTTTCACTCCAGTACATCTGAAAACTAAGCTCCTAAATGCAGATATTTAAAATATTCTGAACTACCATTATGTTTATTTGACTTAGTATAATTTTTTTAACCACATTCAAACATTTGAAGGTTTTTAAGCCATATTCCTATTGTGTACCAAAGACTTTAGGATCTGCCAATATTAATTTATAATTCTGTGTCTAGACAGTATTTCACAGATTTCAAATGACTGTAGAGATGTCATAGAGAGGCTATATGACTTCAAGGTGATGTTTTGCTCACCTAATTAATTTTATATTTTACAAAATATTTTTGATAGCTGCTGGTTAGACCATAAATACTTAACATGTAATTTCATTAACAAAAATTAAAGTCTTTTTTCTGTCTGCAAATATGCTTTGTTCCATATATAGTACACAATGTATTTATTATATATATGATCACTACCACTAAGCATTAATGTTTAATTTGATCAAATATCAGTGCAGTCTGATACTCTTACTGTTGGTTAGTTTACTGTCTTTGAGAAAGATGCTTCCTTCCACAAAAACATTCTTTAATTTGGATTCACTCATATCTTCCACTGACCTGCCGTTTATGTCTGTCATCACAGCATGAATCACATATTTCAATCTTTTCTGGGTGACACGGGAGCAAACTCTGGTGGATCTTTACATTATCTTGAAATACATTCTATTTGGTACCTAGTACTTCCCCTGCATTTGAGGGCAGTTAGTTTAATTTTTTGTTTATGATGCTGATAGATAGTTTGTTTTTACATGCATATTATGATGTGGCAAAATATTATGTGTAAAAAAAATTTAGGTTTGGCTTTATGATGTGGACTTCCAATAAAAAAATCTTGCCCTATACATTTTTAGCTCTGCAAATATGTAACAGCATTTTCTTCTGGAAATCTCAGAGGACTTGAACTTTAACTCTGGAAGTATGATTATGCATGAAAACCAAATCTAATTATTTACTATGTATTTCTTTTTGTGCTGAAAAATCTTAGAATGTTTGTTTCATAAGTAAAGTTTGATACTTCCAATGTACAGTTTTTAGATGTCAGGGATTGCACTGTAGTTCTCATAATAAGATTAGCATTGATTGCTAATCTAGAGGTATGCAGTGTCATTATATGTTAAGAACCTATTTACTTGAATGTGTCCTTAACGCTGCAAGTGGCACAGTCTTATGAAATTTTGGTAATGGTTTTTGTTCACATAACTTCTATTTAAAAATAGTGTTCATGCAAATGATCATTGCTTTAAAATGTAAGTAAAATATTCATTCTCATATTCATGATCTGCTGTCTTCAGGTGGTCACACTATAGTAAGTGTTTGGGGAGAGGGAGCTGATTGATTTCTGTTTGTTTGGGGTTTTTTTGACTTTCTGAATAACTGACATATTATTGCAGTAAAACATATGTAGGGTCAATTCATGCTGAATAGTTATCAGAAACCATGATAACAAAAGTCATTACACTGCAGTTCAGTTTTGACAGTAAAATTCCTGCAACATTATCACAAATCCTCATGCATTAGTGCAATGATCCTTACTATAGTTTCATATTAGAATCAAAGACTGCTGTAGCATGCTTGATACAAAAAGTCATGCAAGTCAAGTGAAGTTCTCTCTATGCTTTTATAGAGAACATATTTTCACGTCTTTCTCATACATCTATCTGACTCTCTGCCCTCTCAGCTATTTCTGCCTTCAGTGTTTTGCTCATCTGAGACATAAATATTTTAAAAATAATGTCACTGTTGTTTAGAAAGACCAAATAGAATATAAAGTAAATCTGACAATAGACACATGATGGCTTAGGGAATTAATTTTTTCTGATTTATTTGTTCCTATTCATTGACCTAAATGTGAAAAAATATTGTTCCCATATAAACAAATAAAATAATCTCTGTCTCTTAATTGTGATTTGGCTTAGTCATTTCACTTATCTGAAGATCTAGGATTGCTTCATGTCTTCACAAGACTAATAGTCAAAGCATGGATAAAATTATGGCAAAAATTGTCCCCCCATTCTTGTTCACTTAAAATTCTTCAGTGAAAAATAACGCTGTCAAGGATTCAGTGTGAAAGAAATGAAAACTATCATATGAGAATTACCATAATTGTTATCTAGTTTTAAATTAAATATTTAACCAGCTTTTAAAGCTTTTTTTGATTAGGAACAAAAATGGGTATTAGAGCCGACATTTGTTTTGCCAGTGTAACAAGACTAGATAAGTTGCTAGTAAACAAGAATATCTGATTTCCAGTATTTTTAATTGAGGTTGTTTCTGCCTTTAGACTTCCAGCAGTATTGTAAGGTGAGAGAATAGCCAGTTTCATGAAGAAATAAATGTATCTTCAGTAAGCTTTTTATTATGCAAATTTGCTAAACTTCCTTTGAGCTAATTAGATTTAAACAATGTAAACATCGAGTTAATGTTATAATTAAATTTGAATCAATAACTCAATAAGTTCAAATGACTCGATCAGAAAATTATTACAGCAGGCAGCCAAATGAAATTATTAGGTTGATAGCAAAAGGAAACTATCGAGATAATATATAGAGAAGTCAGTCCCCTTTCCTTATGCATCAGCCATATCAGTGGCTAGTTGGGTTACAGTTTTGGTGCGTAGGAAAGAACCAGTCAGAGGATACAGTGATGTCTGTAGGACTTCAGTGTTAATAAGATCCTACAGTGTCCCAGAAGCAGGTGTCCCATTACAGGAAGTTAAATCTCTTTGTTTGTTTTTTTGTTTTTTATTTTCTGAAAGAAGTGTCAAAATTTGGTAACTCATTTAGACATTTATTTTTTAAAATAGAGCGTTCTCTAATGCCTGGAAAGAAAAGATGAGAAAACTGCTTTTTTTTCCTCCACAGTCTTACAATTTTTAAGGATATGTTTTCCCCTTTTCTACCTCAAGGCCACCTGTGGTATCAAGACAAACAAGGTGAATTAGAATACTCCAAGTAGTTGTAATAGCTCAGGTTTCTTACAGTATGGGGGAGTCTTTAAATAGGGGAGTCAGGGATGGCAAAGCCTTTAAGCACAGACCTTGATTTCAGAAAGCCAGAAAGCTTGACTGCAGATCAAATGTTTCCCCAGTGGCCTACTGACAAGAGCTGATTCTGAGGATGTTTTGATGTCAGCAGGTGAGTTAAAAGGTATGAGGGACTAAACAAAAATGATCTTTTGTAAAACATCCAATAATTTAATTAGAAGAGGTTTTTTCATGTGTTGATTTACTGCACATCAGTAACTTCGCTCAGGGACAAAAGATCAAAGAAAGCAGTATGAGCTTGGTTCTTCCACTAGCAGGTTTTTACCTTAAAGCATAAGCTGCTTTTTCATTATTTCCTAATAGATTCCACTTTTATTTAAAAAGAATTCTTGGGAGGTTTTTCCCTCCATACCCATATTCTTCTTCCAGATTCTACTCAGCCCAGGATGAACAGAATAGGAAAGAGAGACTGGGGTAGCCCCTCTTCTTCACTGACCAAAGCAGAAAGAGTTGGACGTTGCCAGCATTCCCTCTACTAGACGATTTATTCTAATATGTACATAAATGTTAATATACCTATATGCACACATTGTAGGAAAGATTTGGTCTGAGGCTGATCAGTCCTCAGTCAGCTGGTGAGTGAGATCTACTGTCTTGTGTCCACAGAAATATTATTTAATGAGCAGACATAGTTTTGGGCAAGCTTTGCAACACACTTGCCTTCGGAAGTGAACCTGACCCTGACCCCAATGTTTTGAGGGTTTTGTGCTGGGAAATCTATGTATGTGTGCTGACACTTCCCTAAAATTACACTGGTTTATTCTATAAGACTTTGAAGAGATATTAGAATTATCGCTGAACTGCAAATGTATTTTATTAAAAAAGGCAGAATCAACAGACAGAATAACTTCCACTATGATATTCAACTTTCCCCTCCTCCCCTCCTTTTTTTTCCTTATTTTTTTTACTTTCTGTCTTTTATTTACATGTAACCAGGTTGAGTGGTTACAGAGTAATAAACATCTTCCCGAGGAGAACTGCAGAAGTTATCCATATCTTATTTTATCTACTTTACATGTTCCTTTCTAACCACATGGACTAATAGTTTGAGATTTACATTCTTATTAGCTACATTAATCCACGTTCATTCACATTTACTTCAAACTTACATTAAGAGCATCCATAATGTCACAGTGTTATAGTTTATTCTTGAAAATACTTTAAAAAATATTCAGTGCCAAAATAGCTTGACTTAGGGTTCAATAACTGACCAAAACAACTTACATAAAACAACAACATCTAAATTAATAAAAATCATAGTTTGCTTTCCCGTTTAGCTCATAAACAGTTATTAGAATCTTTTAGGATTATAAAGCACACTTACACTGTAACTTATACCAAATGCCTTATTAGGGGTACTTTTTTAAAGTCTTATTGGGCCTACATTTTCCATGCTTGGCCAATAAAATATGAAAGCACATACCTACAGAACAAAACTGTAGTGGTAGGATGAGGAGCAACAGCCTTAAACTGGAGCAGGGTAGATTTAGATTGGATATGAAGAAGAAGTTCTTTACCAAGCTCTGGAAAATGTTGCCCAGAGAGGTGGTGGAGGCCCCATCCCTGGGGGACCTATCATGCAGTTCTGATTCCTTCACTGTCTCCTACTGACAGAGTCAATTCACTCTTCAGTTTTAGCAGGCTTTATCAATGGCAATTATTTACCATGCTAGGAACTTAATTCCTCCTCCCCTGAGAAATTTAAAAGTAGTATCAAATGATGGTGTCTCTGAGGTTAAAATGTCTGGACTGCAGCATTAGTGAGTCAGCTGCACTATTACATTGCATTAACTGTAATTATTTACAAGTAAGTAAACTGTAGAAGAGGCTGGAATAAAAGAATATGCAGCCAAATTTGCAAGCAAATTTTTAGTTAGAAATGAATACCAAGAATTCTTCAATTTTGTTTCAGACTAATCTAAAATTAAGATTTTCAGAGTTTGGGATGAAGGAAAAAGAACTGTTGTAAGTTGGGAAAAAGCAAAAGTTTAGTTTCTGGAAATTATCTGTGTGTTTGATTATAAACAAAGGATATTTGGAAACCAGTGGGTAGATCTGGGGAAGGCATTTGATATTTTTCACCAAAGGGAGATGGAGTACTTCCTCACTTAAATATCAAATATTCAAATGCCTGACATCCTTCCAGGTTCAAGTATCCTATTAATACGATTTGAAAAAAAAATTTTCCTCCTTTCCCAAGAACACTTGCCTGAATGACTAGGTTACAAATTATCCTTGTTGAAGCCTGTCCCAGTTTCTTACTGTATTGTCACACATTGTGAATAATTAGTTTTGAAGGAGACAAAAAGGATGAAATAATCATTAAGGTGATCATCTAACACTAAAACCTTTTTCTGGAAGAAATTTTGGGTAAATTATGCTTGATGTTTCTTCAGTGATGCTGAAATGAAGCAACCTCAGAATAACACAGATTCCACCTCTCGACATGCTACTGAAAGGGATAATGTCATCTTTCAATTCTCTGCTCTGAGATGGTGACAATATGAATTTGAGTCTTCTATTTCTCAAGTACCCTTAATCCTGCAAGCATCCAGCTGGTGGAGTGCAGTTCCTCCATGATTTTCAGGGTTCAAGCTTTTACCCCTCTACCTCTACATTACTACATTGCCAGGAGACTTCTGAGGCTGCCTGCAGTCTCTGCAAGCCACTACAGCTTATTCTGGCACTCCTGCTCATACCCGGCTTGTTCAGGTGTCCCGTAGGCCTGGTTTGTAGTCTCATTCCCCTCCAGTGGAAGAATACCTTTGCCAAGCTCCTTAAAATTTTTTTTTTCATCTGTAACCAGTTTGAATCTGTAAGTAAGAGCCCTCATTCAGAATATAAAAAAAATGACAGAGCAGATCAAATAATCCTGACTAAGAACAAAAGAAAAACTACATTTACTCTATTTATGCTGCAGATGCTTGATAAAGTGTTTGTTAGGATTCAGCTTTTGTACATGCTCCTATTTCTTAGTGGACTACCCTACATGCTAGAGTCAATCTCATCTTTCAAAACCTCAAGGAAGTCTTGGTGGATTTAATCTTTTCCTTGAAACTAACAGAATATATGACCCAGGAGAATAAGTGCAGCTTTATTAGAATAAAGCTTCTTTCTGAACCCAGAAGTTACCTTGTATACTTAACTGGTTAGTAAACAGCCCTTTGCTTCAATGAGGTGTGAAACTCTTGCATCTCCCTTTGGTGCCTCTTTGACATTTTTCAGCAAGGATATGTCTTTCAATCAACCTGATATGCCGTGTCCACCTTCAGATTAAAAAAACATACTGACATTTAAACAATTAAGTTGTTTGTGGCCTGTTGCTGCTTCTTGGTTGAAATCAGATGTGATAGCAGTGAGCCACTCTGTTGTGGCAATGGTTTTGGAGTGAGGGATCCCCAGCTCCTTAGACAAACTGACATAGTACAGCTAAGAGAGGACAAGGGTAGAGAAAGGGACAGCACTTATCTGAGGTCAGAAAAGACTGAAGGAGAGTGCAGAATTTCATCACATTAAGTGGCCCTCTGAAGAAACTCCTAAGCACAGATATTAGCCACCTTTCATGGAGGTATTCAGAACATGGTTCCATGACAACTTCAGCAAATCTGAATTATTGCAGCTTCAATCTAGCTCCTCCCTCATGCTGGCAGGCTGCCTACACTGGGTACTGGCATGGAGAGCTGATAGGACAGAACAGTAACCTGGCAAACCAGATTTACCCACAGCCACATTTATACCCTAAGTGACAGCTTTGCCAACTCACTTGCCTGCATGTCGCCTGCGCAAGACAAGTACGGATGCACTGCTGGGCATCAGGTGGATGTTGTAACCCTTGCCATTTTCACTATTAACTTCATGCACTGCTGTGGAGATGAAACTTCTTATACCCCCTCATACCTCTTTTTAGAATAGCACTTACATTGTTGTTTCCATAGAACAGTGTAGGTAGACATTTTCAATCTGGCCTACCAAGTACACTCAAAAAGTATAATTCCATGAATTCTGAAAGAAGACATAGTGATTTCTTTAGGTGTCTGGTTATAAAGTTAATATGGGATTAAAATATGCATCAATTTGCCCTGAAACAAATAATCTCAGAGCCTAGTCTTAATTACTCCCCAAATAATTTTAGGGTTGTATTAAGATAGATATTTTATTAGAAATTAAACCAAAAGAATACAAGACAAACCACTTTTCCTTGCTTGACTGAACAAGAGGGAATAGATTCAAGCTGCAACAGGGTAGGTTTAGGCTGGACATTAGGAAACGTTTTTTCACAGAAAGTGTGGTTAGACACTGGAATAGGCTACCCAGGGAGGTGGTTGAGTCACCATCCCTGGATGTGCTTAAGGGTTGTTTGGATGTGGTGTTGGTGGATATGGTTTAATGGGGAGAACTTTGTAGAGTAGGGATGATGGCTGGACTTGGTGATCCCAAGGGTCTTTTCCAACCTGAATAGTTCTATGATTCTGTGAATTATATCTAATGCCCTGATCAAAGAAGACTGTAAGATACGAGCGTGATTGTTCTTAACATTAGATAAAGCAGAAATGAAACTATGACTGAGGCTAGAAATTAACTTCTTTACAGAGCAGCACATTGGTTCATGTTCTTCGGTACGAATTCCTGCAAATCACTAGAGATAGATCCAGGTTTTGGGATCTGTTGATATAAATGAGTTATAAATACATTCAAGTTGTCTTGCCCTTTAAAAAAAAAAAAAAAAAAGAAAAAAAGATTATTTACAGTTTCTGAAAAGGATTTGCTGAATTGAAGACTGCAGGACAGAAAGCAAAAAAAAGAGCATGGGAATGATGAATTATCATATGAAAACACACCAGAACTGTTCTAATTTCTAGAAATAAACTGTGTTGGTGCAGCTTTGCTACCCATTTTCCCGTACCCCAATGTAATTTTGTTAGTCATAATATGTTTTACCACTAAATCTAGCCATTCCTGACATTGATTTCAGTGCAATTTGTGTAACAGGTCAAGTAAAGTGGTGCTTATTGACTGCTGATTATATATGTTTTTCCACCTGAAGTGTTATTGTTAATTGACATGCTCTTTCATTTTCCTGAGATAATTTTCACTCTATTTGAATAACTGTCTGAAATTTCCCCTTTGTAAACTAGGTGTCTTTCCTGGCAAATATCAAATATAGTTTTGAAAATCAGATAAATTGCAGACACTAATTCATTCCTTCAACAACAGAACATTGAAATAATCAGATTCAAGTTGGTTTGTCAAACATAATTTACCTTTAGTGAATAAATGCTGTCTGCCCCTAACTAAATCACCCATTTCTAAATGACTTGTAATCTTGTCCCATAGTATTATTTCTAGTAATATTCTTGCAAAAGAATTCTGGCTAATACTAATGGCCTGAAGTTTTCTGAATAATTCTTTCTGTCCTGACATATTGCAGAATGCTCTACTGCAGTTCCTAAGTGATTACAGATCTTATATTGCCTGACTCTTTATCTCAGTTCCTGGAGATTACAGAATCATAAGAAAGGCTATCTAATTATGGCCTGCTCCTTTCCATTATAAAGCTTTTTTCTTGTATATCAAAGGTTGCCTTCAGAATTATTTTTTGTTTGTTTTTGTTTTGTTTTTGTAATTATGAGTATGATGACATGAACAGTGCTTACCTCTCCAATGTCAACGTTGCATGCCTACTTTCCTTAAACCACTGAGAGCAAATAAACCCAAACATTGTTTTAAACAATCAAAATCTGATTTCTGCATTTGTGAGCTAGCAGATAATACAGGACTACACTCTTTTTTTTCTCCTAGAAAGTCCAGTGTTGACGTCTCCATGGTCACGCTTGTTTTCTTTAATTGGTTCCAAACGTGTTTCTATATCACTAAGGTCCTCAAAATGGCTACAAGCGGACACAAAGAAAGACTCCAAGAAAAATTACACTTCTTGAAATGTCATCTTGGATCTTCCTCTGCCACCCTTTTGTAGACAGAGCACAGGTGGAATGTGCTACCTTCAATTCATTTTTGCAAATAAATCCCTTTCTTCGAGATCCATAAATAATAACAATTTTTTACCATCTGCTCAAGCAGCCTCCTTTCCCAGCACTCCCCATGGTAACTTATGACTCTTGTGTTTCCTCTGCATATTGGGTTCCCAGCAGAAATTCTTTCTGGGTTACTTCCAGGAAGAATGTCATATAGCCAGGCATCAAACCTCTTACTGTGTCTCTCATTCTGTGGGAGGCATAGAAGGAAGTCACTCAGTATAATTTAAAAACAAAGTGTGAATTTAAATCTCAAGATGATGTGATCTAAAATACTGTTTATACAAAGGATTACTCTGTGACCATTATTATGTCGACTTCATTAAAGCTGCATAACTTGCAAAGCATGCTTTTAGCTCAATTATCTTTACTCTTACTAAAGTCTGGAAATGCTTCTCGGGGTCAGCTCCATGAGGAAACTACCTCCCTGGGTACTTGTGTCTCATACTCATCCTTCAGAGGGCACACCGCTGCCATGAGCCTCGTGAAAACTCGGAAGAGGAGTGGTACCCAGAACTCTAGAAGAGGTTCTTAAACCAAGGAGTAGCTTTTTCATTTCTTGGCTTCAAATGACTCTGAACACTGTATATTTTCAGTGCAAAGACAAGGCTAGTTACTTTAAAACAGTGTGGAAAATAATTCTAGTACTTCTATCCCCAAGGTTTCATTCTACTGCAAGATGTATCTCAGGAATTGTATAGACTTATGCTCTTAGTGCACCAAGGACTTAGGCACACCAAATACAGTGTAGGGATCAGAGAATCACAGAATCACAGAATCTTAGGGATTGGAAGGGACCTTGAAAGATCACCTAGTCTAGCCCCTGCCAGAGCAGGGTCACCTAGAGCACATCACACAGGAATGTGTCCAGCAGGGTTTTGAAGGTCTCCAGCAAAGGAGACTCCACAACCTCTCTGGGCAGCCTGTTCCAGTGCTCTGTCACTCTCACAGTAAAGAAGTTTCACTGATGTTTAATTGGAATCTCCTGTGTTCCAGTTTGCACCCATTGCTCCTTGTCCTATCACTGCATGTCACTGAAAAAAGCCTGGCTCCATCCTCCGGACACTCGCCCTTAACATATTTGTAAACATTGATGAGGTCGCCCCTCAGGCTCCTCTTCTCCAAGCTAAAGCGGCCCAGCTCCCTCAGCCTCTCCTCATAAGGGAGACGTTCCACTCCCTTAATCATCTTTGTGGCTTTGTGCTGGACTCTTTCAAGCACTTCCCTGTCCTTCTTGAACTGAGGGGCCCAGAACTGGACACAATATTCCAAATGCAGCCTCACCAATGCAGAATAGAGGGGGAGGAGAACCTCTCTTGACCTACTAACCACACCCTTTCTAATGCACCCCAGGATGCCATTGGCCTTCTTGGCTACAAGGGCACATTGCTGGCTCATGGTCATCCTCCTGCCCACCAGGACCCCCAGGTCCCTTTCTTCTACACTGCTCTCCAGCAGGTCAGCCCCCAGCCTGTACTGGTACATGGGGTTGTTCTTCCCCAGACGCAAGAGACTACACTTGCCGTTGTTGAATTTCATTAAGTTTCTCCCCACCCAACTCTCCAGCCTGTCCAGATCTTGCTGAATGGCAGCACAGCCTTCTGGTGTGTCAGCCACTCCTCCTAGTTCAGTGTCATCAGCAAACTTGCTGAGGGTACACTCTGTTCCCTCATCCAGGTCGCTGATGAAAATATTGAATAGTACCGGTCCCAGTACCGACTTCTGAGAGACTCCACTAATTACAGACCTCCAACTAGATTCTGTCTAGGGATACTACATTCTCCTTTGCCACTCCCCATCTCCCTGCTTGTTTTTTTCTTGGACCAGCTGAGTACGTGAGAATGCCATACAGAATATAGAGATACTTCTTTCTGGACTTCTCCAAAGACGTGAATTTGCACAGATGCACCTCAAAAACCCTCAGGGGACCACAGAGGATTGTGACAAAGTGTCAGGTACAAAGAATCCAGCCTGAACAATTTTTGGTGACAGTTTTTGGTAACAGTTAAGAAAAAGAAGTATTTTTATTTAAATACTCAGTACACTTGACCCCAAAGTCAATGAATGGTATAAAATATAGACTTGCTGTGTTGCTTGCCATAGAATTATTATTTACAGTGAACTAGTGATCTTTATGGATCTGATTCAAACTGTAGTTTTATAGAATAAAGGAAAACTTCCTCATCCTGAGATAAAACAAAAACAAATTCAGTGCCAGTCCTTGTAAAATTCTCTTTCATGTTATGCAAGTTAATATGTAAATGTTTGGGAAATGTGTTTCTTTGGTACCATATTATACGTGTAAATGATTTCTATTATTTCCTTCTGATGTACATCTGAAATAAAAAAATTTTTGCTATATAATATTTTATATAAATATGTACAAGCTTTCCAAAGATTATATTAATTTCAGACATCAGATTCAAGCTAGGCAAAATGGCAAACTTTGTTTACTAATTTCATACTTATCTTTTCTTTTAATATCCTGTCTTGGTTCTCTAGCTATAACGTAGATGCACCTAAACTTCACTAGAAACGTTTGCCATTAGCTTCTAAAAAAAATTAAATTTGAGGATAATCCTACCTCCAGAGCTTATTCTGTTCCTGGCCATTGACTGTGACAGTGAAAGGCTCATCTGAAAGCAGTGGAGCATCCCATCTAAAAGCATAAAACATATTACATTTCATGAAAAAGCTAATTCAGATTGTTTAATTCTGGTAATATTGCCTCTGTCACCTTCAAAATCAAAATGTTCTTTCCTGTTATTATAAAGAAAACAACCAAATTGCTTAAAAACCCATTTGAATACACAGCTGCCTTATGTTGCATACTAATTTGATTAAAAATGCTTGTGCCTCACCAGCATTTTTTACATAAAATACACTGGTGAATTGAACAAAGAAATATAAATATGCTTTAGCAATTTTTGATGATAGGAGTATGGTATAGTGTCCACAATACCCCTGGACTGAACAAAGACCTCGATGCAGTATTGGGAGATGCTAAATTGAATGTCTTGCTGTATTTGTTTGCTCAATGCTTTGGGCACTGTGCCAACCTCATTGCGAATAACTGCATTAGTCGAGTTTATCCAAATTATTACAACACAACGTCCATCCCAGTTACTGCTGTTGAAGCATTTTCTGTATCTTCCCATCAACTGAAACATTTATTTGAGGGCAGAACTTTGCATAAATTCAGGACAATTTTGGTTTTAGACAAAAACTTGGTGTCTTTACAAGTTGCTTGTGTTACTAGGTTTTCCTAGAAAGAACAATTAAGAAGTAATTGCACTACTTTTTGTTATTAATTTTTTGTTATTAAAACCTTGCCTAAAGTGAGGAGTTGCTGTGGGAAGAGAATGAAGAAAAGAGGAGCCAGAATAGGATTAATTGTATTTATTTTTCAGTTGATAGAAATAAGTGTTGTCAATAGTCATCTCACCACCTTCGATCTTTGTTCTACCAGCTTAACTTCTTGGTTCTTTGTCTAGATTATGATGTTACAGTCACTTTATTATGCTTTTATAAGAGAGATGGTAGATGGTATGTATGTATTTTAATCTTTTCTCTCCTAGAGGAGATCCTTCTCCTCGTGTAGAGATGTCCAGTCTTTCTTCCTGGAGCAACAATTGTGCTAAAATATGTCTGCAAGCTGCAGAACGTGTTCCCACCTTTTCATTTCTGGATAGCTCAGGTCAAGGTTGTCAGATATGGTCCAAAACAACCAAGCAACCAAGCAACCAACCAAGCTCTTGCTGGCTCAGTTCTCACAGCTGGCCACTTGTATTAGCCTGCTCAACATAGCCCTGGCCATGAGGCTGAGTTCTGACAGGAGAGATGTATTGGAGCTGCTTGACAGCTACATGTGGCTCAAGAGATGCAGTCTGATCTTTCCTGTTATATACAGCTGGGCTGGCAAGGCCAAGAAATTGGGATTGTTTTTTTCCTTCTCTCTGACAGTGAGTGGCAGTATCTTCTTAAGTTATACAGCCCTGGTAAATCCAGATTTCAAATTGCCACATTAGTGATATGTCCTTAAACTTTTATTCTGAACACCAGGATCATCAGTGGTCTGTATTTTATTAAACCCCTTGTTTGAGAGTGAAAATTCTGGCTTCTTGTACCAGTGTGTATGGTTGAGGTTATTGTAGCTGGTAGATTGTCTGGTGCACCACATTGTCTAAGTAAATATTATATACATGCCACAGAAGTCTAAATTATCATCAGCTAAACTCGGTTATACAGAGGAAGTTGCGATATTTCTAAAAATACTTCACATTGTATCAAAAAGCAAAAATCTCTAAATTTGCTGTCAAAATTGTTAAAGCCATTAACTTTGAAATTCTGACATTTCAATTTCCGTTGCGTGAAAAACATATTTTTGACAATGAATTGCAGTGTTGTATTTAAATATGTTGTTGTATTAAAGGTGATACTTTAATGTCAATGTTTTCATACACTGTACTGCCTCTTTGTTAAGAAACCATCGAGACAATTAAACTTTCAGAAATTGTCAAAATTTAATAAGAAAGTAGAAATGGCTTTTGGAAATACTTTCCTGTAGAAAAAAAATCCTATAGTACAATGAAATCTTGCAAGAATGCTCTTTTGGTGAAAAACTGAAATTTTAAATGTTTTTCCATCTGTCATTAATAACTGCCAAATACACATTCTTGCAGCTTTTAATAGCAAAAAAATGTTGATTTTATGATGAAAAATATAAACAACAAAATACTGTAGAAACTTTAGACACTGACTTTTGTATCAACTCCAGAAAAACATTTTCGGAAAACATTTTGTCTTTGTCTCCCTAAGATCGGTCCAAAAGGACAAGTTTTATTGGCAAACTCTCATACAGTTGTTTCCTCAAGAGTAAAATAATCTTGATTTTTGATGCACAAATGAGTTACTTTCCATCAGCTGCACAATGGTAACTGCCTGTATGCAGAGGTAAGCAAATAGCAGCATGTACCAGTACGGTGTACCGTGAGTGAGGGATCTGTGATTTCCCAGCCAGGTTCAGATGCACCTGCAATAAGAGAGATGGAAAGAATTATGCAGATATGCAAATCATTTAACTAGAGGCATAAATACGATGTCTTGTGATGCTATGGGTAGATCTATATAGGCTTGTAAGCTATGTGATGGTATTTCTGTGCCTACCTTAAATGATCTCGCATTGAGCACTCATTACAGAGTACAGGCTGCACAGTGACTAAACGACAGAGCAGCTGATGCATGGTAACCTCTCCATGTGTCAAAGCCCTCTGACAACTTGAGTTTTACATATGCTTTTGGATTTTTTACATTAAATCATCAGTCTGCCAATGTTGTTTTTCCAATGTCAAAAAAATTATGCTGTTAAATGATCAGAGACTACTTTTATTTTATTCAGGCAATAACGAACATTTCTGGTAGTTTCTTAGATTTTTGTAAGACTTTGGGGAAAGAATTAAAGGTGAAGCTGATTTATCATGAAGAGTAGCTAACTGAGCTTTATTTTGCATCAGATTGTACAATGGTGATGCCATCAGACATGCTTTTTTGAAAAAAATTTGCTCATTTAACAAGAGCTCGTTCTTCTTTAATAGCTTCCCTGAGCAATCTCAAATTTTTTAATAATGTGTTTTTTCACCTCTTTAAGTCTAGTCTGCCTGCTTCCAGGCTGGTTTGTTAATATCAGGCTTTATATATGGTCAGAAATGTCACAGTAACTAAGGCTGCTGTACCCTTTTGAGTCCTCTGAAGCACATGGGGTGTACACACTCCCCAGTGCCAGTGTGTATGGGCAGTTTACTCAAATGTCCTGGGAAGGCAGGCAGCAGATGGAGCCTTTCCATCAGAGAGCAGATCTGAGAGACACACAGGTAGAATGCAGATAACCAGCTTGCTTTCATCTTAACATTTTGAATTCATCGAGAGGCTTAACATTACTTTATATCATTTGGAAGATGCCATACCCACCAGGTAAATCAAATTGTGTGTTTTCTTTCATGGGAGAGGAACAAAGGCTTAGGATAATTGATTTCTCCCTACTGCCATGTGGAGCATCCTCTAAAAGGGATTATCATTGGTTTCCTTAGTCAATATTTTGTGAATGTATTTTCTTCTCAGAAAAGAGGTGTTCTGAAGAACAACAGAGACCATGAAGAAAGAGGTAAGCCTTTATCTACTTGCAAAATGCTTTCATCTGCTACACATCTGACATACATACAGGACAACAGGAACTCAAAGAGGAGTTAATGAGAGATATTAAATCCATGTACATAAGATAAAATATATTCTCCTTTCCTTCCTCATCCATTTTCTTCTATTTAGATGCAGGGTGATCAAAGTATATCAAACAAGCCATTAAGAGAATCTCTATGGTGCTTGAAAGATCTTTAGCTACTTTGTACCTCTGTGTGAAACCCAGATTCCTGCAGCCATAATTTCCTTTCAGAATTGAATAAAGAAACAATTCTACTTCAAAATTATAGCTAAAATGCTCTAATTTTCTAAAGTATTGCCCATGATCATTAAAAGTACTGTCAGCCACTGAATAGTGACCAGTTCAGTGAAATCCAGCTGCTTCTTTAAATCTGGTATTGGAACATGCAATCTGGGACACTGGGACAGCTACCCTGCAAGGGTATTTTATTAAATTAACAGTAGTGAATGGTGCATAAAATTGTCACTAAGAGAAATTTATTATAGTATAATTTTATTCTCAAGTTATTCTGTATGGGGTGCTACCCCAACAGAGTTTCCAATTCAGCAGTATGCCCAAAGCCGGGTGTTTTATCAGCAGCGTGTCAAAGGGTGCTTGGCTCTCATTCATATATAATTTACTCTTATTACAAGAGATATTTCTATTTTTCTGCACTAACAGTTGTATATTTTCTAATGAAGGTTTAAATCAACTGGGAACCAGGGTATAAATAGCGTTTCAGTATTTTGTGCCAAATATGGATTGTTTGTCTTCCTGTTAGTTATGGATTGTGAGTGTATTATTGCTGAAGGAAAAATTTTGGGGTTTTATTTTTCTTTCATTTATTTTTTTATAATTTAATATAAAGTATAGGAACTTTTCAAGTGCTCAAAATTAATTGTATCATTTAGAAAAAATGTCAGAGATTATTAAGAGAAACATATAAGTCTATTTAACCTGCCTAGGTCAGCTTTCTGCTTTATTGAACTTGTGAAAGTAGCTCCAACAGTATCTTGATGCTTAGTATTTACTAGCTGGATCTAGACAAGGGCTGAATAACTTAGTAAATGTAAGATTTCATAAGAACATTTTCTTCTACAGATAATATTCCCTTCATAGTTTTGAAATTTCTCCAGAGTTTATTAGCTTTACTTCTATCTGTTTTATCTGCTGTGTTCATTGCATCTGACTATGAAGTCATATCACAGAATCACAGAATCATCAAAGTTGGAAAAGGTCTTCAAGATCATGAAGTCCAACCATCCACCTTACAACCCCTAACCACTAAACCATCTCCCAAAACACCACTTCCAGCCATTTTTTAACACCTTCAGGGACAGTGCGTCCAGCACCTCACTGGGCAGCCTGGTCTAAGGCCTCACCACTCTTTCTGTGAATAAATGTTTCCTAATATTCAATCTGAACCTCCCCTGGCACAACTTGGCCCCATTTCCTCTTGTCCTATTACTAATCACTAGGGAGAAGAGGCCAACACCCACTTACCAACAACCTCGTCTCATCCAGTTGTAGAGAGCAATGAGGTCTCCCCTCAGCCTCCTCTTCTCCAGGCTGAATATACCTTGAGAAGTAGTTAGCAAGTGCTACTTAGTTGCAGAACTGAGAACTTTTCAGGATTCACACATAGACTTCATTTCTTCTTTGTCCATGTCTCAGGGAAAGTCTTAAGTGAATTAGATGGCAGCTGGTTGTAAATGTGGTATATAATGAGGGTGAGCTTGGTGTAAGTCATCTTTGCTACACACACCACAGCATTTCAGGTTTATGTTCCCATAGTCATGTAAGCTCTCATGGTGTTGGTGAGTGCAGAGTTGGGCCTGGAAATGTTCCAGACTTTGTGCCTGAGCTTCACAGTGAAGGTTGCTTTCTGCTCATACTACCCACTGTTGAAGGATACTAAGATTACTTCTGAGATTAGCAAGTGATTATACATTTTGCTATAATA
Organism: Apus apus; assembly: GCF_020740795.1. Taxonomy (NCBI): domain Eukaryota; kingdom Metazoa; phylum Chordata; class Aves; order Apodiformes; family Apodidae; genus Apus; species Apus apus. The sequence goes on along the minus strand of NC_067283.1, from coordinate 112,324,506 downwards.
TACCCTGCAACAATATTGTATAAGATGGCTGCCTCCTGAAATTGTGTTACCCTTATTGGGAGAGTCTGAGAATAAGCTCAGAAAGCAAATTACATTTCTGATAAGTATTCTGAATGAAATAAATGTTTAAACAAGCCGAGTGTAACTAGTTAAGAAATACTTTTCCTTGCAAATTGGCAGGTGTTAAGAACTGAATTTTTCATAGGACTTTATTTAGAAGCTTTAACAGGAACATGCTCTTAGGGCCTAAAACAGTATTTCTACTCATTTTGGGTTGCTTAAACCCATTTTGGATCAGGGACTGCAGCACCTGTCTCAAGTAATCTAGATGGATTTTCTAAGGCCAGGCTATTGAATGTGTAAGGTTAGATTTTTATCATTCTCCCCTCTTAGAGCTTTACTAGTGACTTTCTAGTGTATGAAAATAACCATGCCTGCTCTGAAGTAATGCAGTACAGAAAACCTGGCCTCTAATCTTCAGCCTTCAGATGAGTGCCATAGCCACCTGGTGGTTGACTCTTTTTGACACAAGGGAAGCCTTCTGTTAATCTTACTCTCTAGCTTTTTCACATATTTTACCCTTGTATGAAAAAGGATATTTGAAACTGGGAATAAGCTTATGGCACAGGAGGATTCTTTCCTGCACATCTCTAATGCTAAGTTTTACTTAGGATCAAAAGCCACGCTTTAAAAAATGTAACTATTATAATCGTTTTTCTGTCAAAGTGTCTGTACTTTTAGCAGAAGTCAACATTTTAAAAACTTCTCAGTAGCTCTGCAAAACAAACATTGTTGTTTAAACACTGAAGAGTATTAATCAGTGCAACTATTTTGTTGCAGTGGTAAATATAATTTAAAGGAATATGTTCAAATGAAGGTCATCATACAGTGTTGTTATCAATTTTTATATAATGAAAGAGATTAAATGAGTCCTTGCTAATGCATTATTTGTATGTGAAGAACAAGAAGAAGCAAATCACACATGTTTTCCCACTTAATTATTGTGCTAGACGCTCATTGTCATATCATTGACCTATTTGGTCATGCCCAAGTTAATCATGCCTGAGCCTTCCCCCAGTGGGAAATAAGCCTCTTCACTTCCTGTCTTGCAGGATTATCAACTAAAACTCAGTCGCATATGCCCGTGGTCTGATCACTGCAGCCCACTGTAACCGTTGTCTCCAGCAGTGAAGCTGCAGTCTGCAGCGTGCCCGTGAGAGTCGGTGTCAGAAACCCGTCGCTTCCTGTGTGCCTTCCTTCAGCCCCACGCAATCACTCACTACATCAAATTATACCAACCTCTGGTTGAAAAAGTGCTCCCTTCCTTTTTTATCCTTTTTTTAAATTTTATTTTATTTTTTGGTTGTTGTTGTTTGCAGGGAACTGTTTTGTCACACTGAAATAGAGTTTATGTGCAGTGACAGCCTAATAAGCCGGCAACTTTAGTCGCTTATTAAAGTCAAGCATGTGTCTTTGTTTCATGTTGCTAATGATGTGGAACCGCTGAGGCCCGAGTATATTTCGTCTGGACGGTGTGGGAGCGAATGCTGAGAGCTCATTACTTGGCTCCCCATTGGAATCCTGCAGGCTTCTGCTCATTGAGGAGACTGTGGGGGCTTTGACAGAATTATTATACTGAATATTTTTAGACTCATTAACTATATCACCAAAGCAAAACATCGCTTCCTTAGATGCAAATGGCTGCAGCTACTGTGGCTTTGCTTTAGTTATTGCAGAAAAAAGGATGAAGCTTGAAAACAACTTAGGGAAAGGATTTTCATGCCCAAATGTTTGAATTTGTAACTTATACTGGGAATGTGTGAGCTTTTTTTACCATATTTAAGCCGCTCATGTCTAAGTGCCATTTAAAAATGCATATATTCAGTTTCTTGTAGTAAGTGGTGCTTAATCTTATTCATTTAGAAAGTGCCATTGAAGTACACAGTAAAATAGAAGCTTTCAGAATTCAGCTTTCTGTTCCAGAGTGAAAAGATTTAAATGTAAAAAACTCGTATTAAAGTAATTATAGATGCTTGAGTTAAGCCTTCAAAGGTAAAGAAATTCAGAGTTAAGGCTAAAAATTCTGACTTTCTTTTAACCTAAGTACTGGAACATATGTACTGTGCAGTATCAGAAATCATACTCTTCTCCAAGCTGTACAATTCTGAACCACAACAGTGTGATTTAAAGATGAAGAGTGAGACAAAAAATTTAGCCTAAGTCTGAATTTCCTTGCTATGATGGGTTTAAGTTGGTTCTTAATATTACTTTATTGTAGCTTTTTGTGGTTTAATTGAGACTTAAGATGTACTTGAAGAAAAATATGAATACCTTAAAATTAATTCTTCAGAGCAAAGGACAGAAAATTGCATTTATGGCTCCATTTGTTGGAAAAGTGAAGCTGGCTGTGAACTGTGTATTATTTCACCTTCTATAAAATCATATTTTGATTTCTTAATGGAGACCTCTATGTGTTGTGTTCAAGTTTACCTTCTATGAATTATGAGATTGAGTAATTGCCTAAGTATATGTACATTTTAAAAAGCTTGAGACAAATATTTTTTTCTTATAATGAGTTCAAGGTTCCATTAGGATTTTGTTCTCCATAATTTTTTTATTGGTGAAAACAACAACTATTTTGATTCCTTGGAAGAAAGACATTGCTTTTATTTGTGGTTCATTTCCTGCTGCAGTATTCTCTGACAATGGTGACACTGTCTTTATACATCAAGAAGTTCTTCCTTCTATGACTGCCAGGGACTCTGGAGGGAATACTTCATATCTGAAACATGTTTCCCTTTGGGATTTCACCATCAGAATAACAGTTCTGCTCAGCAGCCCATTAGGAAAACTTTTTTTTTTTCCCCCCGAAGCTATGAAAAGGAATGGTTAAAAATCTGTCAGAAAGTTACACTTAAATTTTGTGCATATAAGATCTGCATGTTGTACCTCATGCATTTCTTAACAGGTGCAAGAGGAGTTTTCAAGTTAAGCTCTTTGAGTAAGTGAAGCCTCAGAGTGGACAGGTATCATGGATGTTCCCATCTTGAGATCTTGCAGTTCCTGTTCTTACCAGTTTGTGGCACAATATTATTTAATTTAGATGTTGGGCAAAGCTTTGAAACTCAAACGGCTCTTGCTAGGTATCTAAATCGTTATATTTAAGCACCTAGATAATAACAGCCTGGTGTTTACTGGGGAAACTCAGTGTTTCTGAAAGACAGGAGTATAAATCTAGGTCCCAGTAAGGAAGCCAACTCTAAAACCAATGGCTATGGTTTTATTCACCAAGTAATACACGCTTCCTTTAAGCTGCAGATGACTTTTCAAATTCAAGTGTAAATACTTTATCAGGAAAATTCTCACCTGCAGAACAAGTTCACAGTTGTGATTTCAGATGTTTTGCAGTTAAAATAGCCTGAAGCCAACACACCTGTCTACACACATAGATGATCCACGGGAAATAAAACAGACTTGAGCTGAAGGCATGCAAATGCAATTGTTTCATTTCCTTCATACAGTATTATAATCAGATTAGTAGATGTAATAGTACTATAAACAGATGTTCATGAACAGTTATTTTATTTACAATCTTATATTTATCCAAAATTAAAATCACTGTAGAATCCAACTATTTTTTATTTAGTTTATCTATTTTAATGCCTGTGAAGCTGTCCCCTTTCAGTTTAGGGAACCAAAGCTATTGGGTGGGGTTTTTGTTTGTTTTACCCAAGGAGATATGTCTTGCAGTGAAAACACACTGGTAACAAACATACATACTCTGTTGGGGAATGTGAATTAGGACAGTCTTTAAGTCTCATTAAGATGCATTCTTGTACTATATGATAAATATTTATCAGATTAGATTATATAGTACACTACTTTTTCTACATTCCTAGTGGCTGTATGTCATCCAGCTCTGCATTATGAATCTTGCTATGTTCAATGACATGCAGCTTTTTAGTTACCAACATTTTAGTTACTGTGCAGTTGTCTTTCCTAAACTATTGACCAAGTTCAAAGCTTTGTACTCACGTGGGTTTTCAGCACATATTTAAAATTTCTGCTTTTCTTTGCTGTAAATAGGATACTAGCTGACTCTTCAGACAAATGTTATCTTCTGTTGTCTAGCATCCATACAAAATAAGAATTTCATATTTATACTGAAGTGGTTGCCTTTTTGATCTTGATTTGGACTTATGGTGGATTTATCTAATGCATATGTTTTCAGGTAATAGAAATAAAAGTAATGTTTTATTCTATATAACACATATGATTGACCTCAGAAGGTGTCAGGGTTAAGGCGCATTGGTAACTTCTAAATTAAATACTTAAATATATGTTAAAGAAAAATTATCTCAGTCTGGATTTATGTGTTGTTTTTTAAAATAAACTCAATGGATTAAGCTACATGTATTGACATACTCTTTACTGTTTTCCCAAACTCTGCAATAGTGTAAAGCATCCAAATAAGTACTTGTTTTGCATTACAGGAGTGAAAAACAGTTGGTGTGCTAATGAACCTAGTCTTTAATTTGAAATAGGCTTACTAATTCTGTTATCTAGGATACAGTAACTGCGTCTGCACTGACAGGTAGGTGTACCTGCTGTGTGCCCTGCAGTCCTGCTCTCCTGGTCTTTCAAACTGGAAGATTTTGAATCATCATTTTTCCCTCTTTGTGCACCCAAATTGTCTTCCAAAAGAAAGCAAGGTGCTTGTGGAGTGTACAGGTTCTTGTTTTCTTTTCCTTTTTGCAGAAAGCCAAAACTGATTAAGATGAGCTGTAGATAGTGTTAACTCTGCTGTTAGAAGCTGCACCTGTGTTCTGAAAAGTGCAAGAGAAATACACAGAAGGGAGAAGAAAAAAAAATCAAAATAGAAAATTCAGGTTCTGACATTTATACTTCCCATTTTTCAGTATTATCATTGCAACAAAGACTGACAGCATTACTTTTTAGGCATTTCTGATACCTTAAAAAAGACTAAAAAAGCCAAGGCCAAGGTGGTGACCTGCCACCAACTAGATTTGACCCCATTTACCACAACTCTGTGGCCCTGGCCATCCAGCCAGTTTTTTACTCAGTGAAGAGTACACTTGTCTGTGCCATGATTCACCAGCTTCTCCAGGAGAATGGTGTGGGAGATGGCGTCAAAGGCCTTACCAAATTCTAGGTAGACAACATCCACAGCCTTCCCACATCCAATAGGCATGGTCATAAAAAGAGATCAGGATGGTCAAGCCAGACCTCCCTTTCATAAACCAAAGCTGGCTGGCCCTAATCCCCTGGCTGCCCTGTGCTTACTGTGTGAACTCACTCAAAATGAGCCTTTCCATGATCTTTCCTGGTAATGAGGTCAGGCTGATAGGCCTGTAATTCCTGGGATCCCCCTTCCAGCCCTTCTTGTAGATGGGCATCACTTTAGCCACCTCCAGTCATCTGAGACCTCCCCTGTAGTCCAGGACTGTTGATAAGTGATGGAGAGAGGCTTAGTGAGCTCCCCTGCCAGCTCCCTCAGCACTCTAGCATGGATCCCATCAGGCCCCATAGACTTGTGCATGTCCAGGTGTAGAAGCAGATTGTTAATGACTTCCTCCTGGATTATGGGAGTTGTTCTGCTCACCATTCTTATCTTTCACCTCAAGAGGCTGAACAACCTGGTGGAAGCTGGTATGACTATTAAAGATGGAGGTAAAGAAGGCATTAAGTATCTCAGCTTTTTCCTCATCCTTGGTCACAATGTTCCCCCCCACAGCCAGTAAGGGATGGAGATTCTCCCTGGCTCTTTTTTTTACTGTTGATGAATATGTAAAAACTTTTTTTTGTTGTCTCTTATGTCAGTGGCCAAGTTGAGCACCAGCTGGGTTTTTGGATTTCTAATTTCTCTCTGTGTGACCTATATGAGTCATATATGAATGTGAATGCAATATTAAGACTAGATTTAATGTTTGTGGGATAAAGGTTGGCACTTGTGGAACAAGGAGACAGGATAAGGATAAGCAAACAGTGATTTTGGGGGGAGGGGAGGAGGACGGAAGTGATCCAGGGACATACTGGAGTTTTCCAGTAAGTCAGAGTTAGCCTATGGAGAAATGGAAGAACTTCTTTCTATTAAGGTGAGTCTCCTTTCAGACACTAAAACACAGAGAAGGAATTAAACATTTCTAAATCTCAACTGTAATTTGTCTCAACTACATCAATGAAAATCTTTGGGATGGTGTTTCACCCTCTTTTCACTCTGTCTCACAAGGTTTTCTCCATTTCTTCAACTGTACAAGTGGGTCTGTTCAACATGTGAGTCCACCAATTGCTTTGAAAAAGATAGGAAAAGGACTAGGAACAGCATAATGACACATAGGGTCTTAAATTAACATTGCAAAAGCAACTGTAATCTGGCATTTTGTAACTTCCGAACACTTCTGTTTCCTTTTCATTATCCTTTTAAGGCAATTGTACATTATTATAAAGGCATTAACTAGATTCCTTCTTTGCATCTTTTATTTATCTGGTAATCAGGAACATAATAGTGGATCTGTTTGTGTAATTGTGACTGCTGAAGAATATTGGAAATCAAGACAGGTGGAATCTGCCAACTAACTTGTGGTTACCAAAGTCAATGACTCAGGACATTAACGGTTTAAATACCTTCTCATTAAAATAGTTTAAACAAAGATGTGTTTTGTGCCCTGTTTATTACTGCTGTCAATTCTTATCTAGGAAAACTGCTACTTGAAAGACATTTCAAAGAAGAATTAAAAAGCCTGAAGTTCATAACAAACACAGTGAAAATCCATCTGAAGTTTACGTGCTAGTAATGGTTTCCTTGTTTTCATACATGCCTGAATTTTCATCAGTTCTGGAGAATTTTTCATGAGTTAGGAAAATATGACTATGCAGCCATAATCCTCGCTAAGAAGAAAAGTGACATAGACATCATTTTTCAGGTAGTGTCCATGAAACACATACATCTTTGGCAGCAGTGTTCAACAACATTTGTCAGATCTTTTTATTTTAATGCTTTCTATTTACCCTATTTGCCTTGTAAATATAATACCTGTGTAATAAGGACTGGAATTGCTATTTATGAAACCTTTTTGATCAAATTGTATATAACATGATTTTGTTTAAGAAGCACACCTACATTATAGTAACAAATAAGTGAAAATCTGCCAACAACATTGATGAAATTAAAAAATGAGGTGACTATTTAACATCTTGGGTGCGATTAATTTCTCATTGATAGAAACTAAGCTGTAAGTGCAACCCTGCTTAGAGTTTGAGAGAGATGTCAAATTCCCCTTACTAGGCTGGAGCCTGTGACTCCAGCACACTTCCTCCCGACACACTGAGGTCTGGGTAGCCTGACTGCACCTGTGTGGCCCTTTCATAATATAAATTGTGGTCCCAGTTCTGCAGTGGGTACTCTGTTGGTTTACAACAGAGCCAGACTCTTGACACCTGGAGGTCCTGAGGTGCTCCCCGAAATCTGGGGCACAGGTCCTGAGGCCTTGTGCCTTTGGGGCCAAGAATGTCAGTGTTTTAAAAGTCTGCAATTTCAGGGCAGTCAGCCTTGTCAGTGTTAATAGGCTCCCTGTTGTGGTGCTAAGGGATGAGACATGGATCTATCTGGGCTAGAGCCTGGCCTCCTAGGACTTCCAGTTTCCTTGCTGCAACATAAAAATGACAAATCATACAGGCCATAGAAGTTGCTGAGCAAATGTGACTTTAATTGCTATTCATTTAGCTAGCATTGTTGCTTTTGGGCTGCTATTTTTCTCATAAACTGAAAATACGGTTGTTCTCTCTGGCTGTCTGTACTATTCACTTTGCTATTTGACTCTTCCCCTTTTCCTGAAGCAAGGTGTGAAATACAAGATTCAGCCGTGGTTGGTTCCGGCTTCATCCATTCTCTGATTTGTGGGTCCCTATCGTGGCTATTTCCCCATTCAGCGACAGGACAGACCCACATGCACATCAGCCATAGGAGGGCCCTGAATTTAATTGTGCTGGAAACTGCTGCATGTGGACAGGGAGGAAAAGGTGTTGAGTTTCTGTGGGTTCTCCGGATGAGGGGACCAGGGAAGTGCCAAGTTGCACTCAGCCTCCAGGTGAAAAATGACGAGGTGAATCTTTCAATTGCTACTTCCAGAAAACAGGAATATCCACAAGTACTCTTTTTTTCCCCTTTAGAAATGGAAGAAGTGGCTGGAAACTTCCTAATGTATCAGGAAATGAAAAGTTATTTAGCTTTTCCATGAAGTTTCTAAGTGACAAGTAGAATATGACCCTGTGATTAAAGTTTTTATCTGGACTATACCAAAAACCTTATCTTATTGTTACATAAAGTGTTGCTTTATCATTACAATCGCATTACAATCTGATTGATGGCTTCCAATTTCTGGATGCTGTTGTGGAGGAAAAGTGAGGGAAATATCATATGCACATGGAAACAACATAATTTACTTTGAGTAAAAGTTAGAAGTAAAAGCATAGAGAATTGTTAAAGAACATTTTGAGCAAAGACATTACTAAATAAAGACAAAGTAATGAAATCTGAAGTAATTAATCTCTCCTTAGCTACAAAAACAGCACTGCTGAAAGCTACAAAGTTGCATTTGACTCAGTTCTGTTACTACAATGTACTATTATAGTGTTATTAGCTGTCTTGTGTGCCATACCACTCAAAGTCCTTTGTGATCCACATCCATTTGAACCTGCCCTGCTACCTGGGGCAGTTTTGTTGAAAAAAAACAATTTCAGTTCGTTTGCATACACAGTTTTGATTTATTCCATTGATACTTTAAATATTCTGCCCTATTCAAAGTCCATGAACATACTAGAAGCCACACAGGCTAGACTTCAAAACTCAGACTGTAAGTGCAATAGCAGACTATCTGCTTACTCACTGAGCTCTCTACATTTGAAGGGGGAAGAGATTGTGGAGTACAGAAGAGCAGACAGAACAAGAAAAGTTAAGAAATTATTGTTTGTATATTTACTCATGCAATTTAAAGGGTTACTACAAATAATGTGTTTGGGAATTTTTCCAACAGCATTCTTTTCATGATTTTTTTCTTTATGAAATATTACAAGTTGAAATAAAGCTGCACTGTCTATGTGGAGAGCACATTCCTGTATTCTCAGATACGTGCTTTCTTATTTCTTTTTCTTCTTAATTTTCTTCTTCATCTTTCTCCTTCTTCTCCTTCATCCTTCTTCTGAGAACTGGAAAAACAATGTACAATGAATCAGTGCTTTTAGATTCATACAAACTTCTCCTTTACATAACGTCTTAACCTACATCACATTATCAGAGTCTATGTGGCACCTGTGGTAACCTACAGTTTGAGACTTTTGTGTGAATGACATCTAGTACTTATGGAGTGATTTAATTACTGACACAATGTGACTTAATTTAGCCTTTTCCTTCTGCCCATGTTGTGCTTCCTACAGAAATATGGCTGAATCCCTAAGCTCTTCTAAGGACAAAGAGTTCTGGCAAGACCTGTAATATTTTATTGCAATTATCTTAAAGGCTATTTAATATAATATGTATTATGACAAACTGAAGCAAATATCTAACTGTAAACTCTATTCTGTGAACACCATTGTAATTTCTGCCTTCCTTGTACTATTAAATTTTACAACACAATGTCTATCCTGACTAAAGACAGATAATGGTGCTGAGGAAATACAGTCAGTTCCTAACAAGGACTGCCTGTGTGAGGGCTGTGTTCTCAGATCAGAGAATTAAGTAACTCTTTAGAGGTCGCAGTGAAAATACTGCCAAGAATTATACAGGAAAAATGACTGTATTGAGAAGTTGATGTGTAGCTGTTGTGGGTATGGGAATCTGAATTTTTTTAAACCTCAATAGATGCTTACATTTAGTAAACAGGAAAGGGCATTCATTTTCATCTGTCACCTTATGCTGACCTCTGGGTCAAGCAAGAAGGAAAAACAGGTGTCTAGCTTAAAGATGTAAATCAAAGCTAGAGTCACAGTCAGGAAGGGGCTGACTATGTTGAAGAACTTTCATAAAATTTCTGAAAACTAATCTCTGTTGCTAAATAAGAAGAAAAGGATGTTTCATTAGATCAAGGACGTCAAATTCAAATTAATTCATGTGTTAAAGATCAGTTTATGAATCTCCAGATGTCCCCTTTTTCCCTTCACAGGGTAGCTCCTAAGCTGACCTACTGTAATATGTTGTAGCCACATACATTTTGCCTGTCTTCCCTTACACATTGAAGATGGACCCCCTTTCACATTCCCTTCCTAATCCCACCCTGCCCGTGAATTCTTATGGTTTGTGAAGACCATGTGTACATCTGGCTTTTTCCAAGACACTTTCAACAGGAAGCTCAGGATACTGTTGGCCATGAAGGCAACATCTATTCTCCAAAATAAAAGAGGGTTAGGGACCTTGCTTCACTTGCTCCGTAGTCCTCCATGCTGTACAGTTATGGCACCATGTCCTGTTTTGGCTTTTGCTAGCTTGCACTTCCCAAGCGAAGGCCTAAGGCAAGTTGAGAAATAACATGCACCAGGGTCTACTTCAAGCAGGGAATGTGGATGGTGCAGCATCAGCTTCAGTTCCCTCAACACAGTATTTCACCACTATCCCAAGAGGCTTTGCCATAGCCAACGGGTATGCATTGCCTGCTCTCTGTTTCTTCTTCATAGGCTGAAACACAGCCTTCCCGATAATTCAGTCATTCAGCCGTTAACCCCACCTCCCCCTAAAGTGCTCTTTGTGTCTTAGAGCTGTCAGGTGATCAGACAAGACTAAGAAGTGGTAGTGGACAACACAGCGTGGACTAAGGCAGCCTCTGCCACTTAGCCTTACTGCCATAGACTGGTTCCTAGCTCTGTTTATTTAACGATATAGAAGTAGCCCCAGGGGTTGAGAAACAATGTGCATCTCTAAGATGCAGTCAGCCATCAGCGCAGAGGTAACATCTGGTAAGAAGTTATGCACATCTTAATTGGCCAGCTGTTTCTCTGATTGATTCATTGCCTTCTAGGAAGCACACTTACCTCTCAGTGCTCACGTTGGTCCCGCACATTATCCAGCCTCTGGGCTGCTTTTGCTGGCTGGGTGGTGTATTGTGCAAATTCATGCAGGAGATTGCTGTGCAAAGCCCAGCTCAGCCATGTTATTCCTGAAATGGTCAGCTGAAAGTCAGCTTTCTGCCTTGGCTAAAGGGATGTGGGTGGGGATTCAGCCAAGCATCATGGAACACGTGCAGCTGCAGAGGTACCCATTGGATGATCTGGGCTATTGCAATACACAAAGCCTAGGAATGGGCTGGTGACAAACAGCTCTGGTGAGATCGTTGGTAGGTACCAAAGGCCTAGGAACACAAAAAGGAAATGGCAGTGCTGTCTGGTCACAACAGTCTGGTTTCTGGCTAGAGAACAAGATGGGCCTGATTTATGGTCCTTGAATTCTTGTGAAGTTATAAGGGATAACTGATAAATGCATGTGTCATCTAGAAAAAAAATAAAATAATCTCCTTGTGAATTTCATTTTACTGTTCTGCAATAATCAGGAGATACTTCCTATGAATCAGAAGCAACAGCATAATGTAAATGTTTTTATCATCATAATGTTTGATGTTCCTCAGTCAAGACAGGCAAGGTGCTTTCTCTGTATTCTGCTAGATCTACAACTGAAGGACAGTTTGGTAATTAATCTTACCATATTTCAAAGGCAGCAAAGAAGGCATTAATTCACCCTTGACAAAGATCAAGCTTATCTTAGACCTCGCTCTAGACCACAGTTAAATTGTTTGGGAAAGTAGTGTAAAGTATTCACATTAATGTTAGTTTATTAGTTTTGTTTTTAAGATTACAAGCTCATGAAAAAAAATCTCATCTATACTAAACCTCAAAAGAATACTAGTTTACTTTTTGAAAAATGTGTTAACAATTATACTCCTGAAATCCTTTAGGAGGGGACAGAGGATGAGGGATGGTATTTTATTGTGCCATTTCTTCTCTTCAGAGTAAGCAGTTGAATCAGTAAAAGGAATTATTCGAGATTATGGCTGCTTTAGCAGAAGAAATTAATGGCAAAGTCAGGAATTTCTGTGGAAGAAACCGTGTTTATTTGCAGGGTTTTGACATTTTGGCTTGTGCTGTCTGACGTTCCTCCAATGGGCTTGTGCAAAGACCAAACAAAAGTAGTGAAAAGATGAGAGCTTTGGAGGTAAAAATAATTTTTAAAAAATTGTAATATTTTGGTTTGGAGTAAGTGCAATTATCTGCACCTTTTCAAGATGTTTTCATTCATTCAGGCTCCTGGGGATGAAATAGCAGTATCTGATTATCAGTGTTACTAAATGATATAGAGGCACCCATCTGGATAAGTACAGATATATTTCCCTTGTATAGCTGTAGAAATTGGCAAGTATACAAATCTTTAAGGAAATAATAACATCACTATATCTACTCAGTATCAAACTCTAGGCTACATTTTCAGAAACATAATACAGAAAGCACATTTTTCATTTTTTGATTGGTATTTCAGGAAGAAGCCAAAATAAGCAAAAAGATACCCTGATCTTACTCCATTGTCTCTTTTCCTTATTGTTTTCCCTGACAGCAGTTAAAAATCATAATACCAGTCTTTCATTTTTTTCTTACTTCATTAACTGAGGCTTTGTCTCCATTCACCCATATTTTTAGTAGAAGATTTTACTCTGATTTTTCAGGCTTTTCTTCGTTTGTTTTTCAGTGGATCTTGAAATACAGTTTTCCTTTTCTAAAATTTAACGTTGCTAATCTGCTTACCAAAGCATTAACAACTGGAATAAGGTCAAAAAGCAAGTGCATCTTTTCATGTATACTTGCACATCAGCTGAGATTTGTTTTTTTCATGAGGCTTTTACTCATTTTTAAAGTATGTCCAGACTGTTGACAAAAGAGCTTTATTTAAATGAGCTATATAATCTTTACCAGCAGTCTATGGAGCAGATTTGACAATAAAGAAATATCTCATTTCCTAGGAGCTTTGTATATTGTACAGGTGTAACTGGGTAGTTGAAGAGTATAAAAAGATAAATATTAACTGGATTTTGCTAATAAATCTGGCATTCTTACAGCACCAAAATCTGTAGAGTTGTTGTAATTGCCGTTGTTTGAGTTGTAACAATGAATGGAACTGATAAGGCTTATGTCATTTACATAGAATTTAGCATTCAGAGCGCACTGTTGAATTAATATGACACACGCATTGGGTCCTCTGATATAAGATTAGCATCACTTGAAAATAGGGAAAGTGTAGATTTAGAAGTGACATGTTAGTCTCTGTTCAACACGTGAAGGTGATTTGCATGGGCTTGAAAATCATAGTAGGTTGCTACTGACAGCAGTGACTACTAGTTAATACTTAATCTGTTAGTTTCATTTTGGTTTACTACATTTTTTAATAAATTGATGTCTCAAGTAGGACTGCTGCAGAATTACTAAATAATGTTATGTTGAATCCAGAGGATCAGATACCAGAAGGTCAGATACCTGTTATATCAGTGTCTGTCAAGAGTGTTGTTGAAAGAGTTATATTCATTGAATTTAAAACAGAGATGTGTTTTAATAAAATAATTTGGTAAAATAATCTTAGTTTCCTGGACTGTCAACACCATAGAATGTTTTACCTGCCTTACATAGCAATCAGATGGCTAAAGCCTCTTGCAGATCTAGCCCTGGTACAGTAATGTCTCCCCACTGACTTCAGTTGAATCTGTCATTAATTTCTAGAGCTGATGGGCAAAGACTTAAATTGGAGGCACCCACAAAAAGAGAGAGCAAAGAATTCCCAAGTATCTTGGAAAAGCTGAATGTAAGCTATTTAGTTAACATGCCAGGGGTACTGTGTGGCAGAGACATATAATACATTTTTGCAGGGTTACATTCAGGATCCTTGATATTGGAGTGCACTTTGTCTTCCATGTCTTCTCTGCCTTCTTCACACTGGGAACCTGAATTATGCCCAGTATACGACTGCAGAACTACAGAAGCTTTCCAAGTGTTTTTGAGAACTGATTATGTATTATTTCATTATGGCCCTTACTATGCCTATATCTAGCTCATTCATGTTCACATGATCTGAATCCAAGCTATTGTTTACTAAGATTTCTGCCCAATTTCATCCTACATCTTATATATTACAATGCAAATGATTTCTTTTTTTCTCAGAATAACTCCTTGAGTTTTCTTTAAATGGTGGCATCTAGCACTCCGTTTCTCTGTGATGTGATCATTGCTGTCTGCCTTGACATTTCTTAGCTTCCAGATTGCTGTGTGTACTGCTAACATCTCAGTTGGTTATTAATGTTAAAGTGTTTAGGTTCATAACATTTCATCAAAATATGATATTGATGGTGGGCTGAGCCTAGTGAGACTTCTTGGAAAAGCTGTGCCCATCTGTTTCTCTCATCTGCCTCAGGTACTTAACATTTTCCATTACTGCTTCTGCTTAGTCCTTTTCTTCTTAATTTTAATATACACAAATGGGCTTAGTCACTTGGGAAGTAGCTCCACCAACCTACTGTAGCTGCAGTATCATCTTCAGCTGCAAGTTCTTTTAAATGTCTCAGTTTGTATTTCTTTGGCTTGTTTCAGTGTAAACTCGACCTTTGTTCAGAGTAGCTGTCTCTAAGTCTCTGTAATCAGAGAAATTCCCCTTCCTTGAGCTGTGTAGCTGAGTTTGCTTCCTAATTTTCAGACTGTTTCTGAAGGAAACTTCAGGAAAGAAATAGGAAATGTCAGTTTGTACTTCAAGGAAAACTCACAAAATCAGTTTTTCCTCATAAATATTATTGCATTGGCAATTAATATTCCATTTCTGTGGTCTAGGTTTGGAACTCTTTATTTGATGTTACTGTATACTAGTATAGTTATGTAAAGCCTAGATTAGACTTTGGTGATTAGCACAAGCTTCACGGTTTGATCCAAATATACCTACCTTCCAGTTTTCACAAAGATTTTTTTTGCTGTGTGTTTGCTGAGCACCAACAGATTAGTATCTACTCTGATACACAGATAGGCACATTGTTGTCAATGATGAATCTCATCCTGGACTGAAGTAACTGACATTACAGAGAAAAAAAAGTTTCAGTGCTGTATTCCTGATCTAGTGTAAGACAAATCGCTTTGTGAAGATGGTTTATGTACAAGGTAGAAAGGTAGATTTCTATAGAGAGAAGCACTCTTGCTTGCTTGACAGTTCTGGTACATAACAATCTGATCAACTGTAGGACCAGTGAAAGGGTCAAGAAAGCTTACAGAGGACAATATTTTTTAAAAATGTGGTTGATAAAAATGGTAAAATTTACCAGTGACAATCTGCAGTCAGTAGTTTTCTAAAGATATACAGTTATCATGAGATTATTTTAATGAAAAGTCCTATCACATACAAAAGTGCTATCCCCTTTGAAATGTGCTATCCCCTTTGAGATGTGAGTCTCCTTTGCACACTGCACCTAGTAAAGGAAATATCAATATAATTTTGTAACAGGAGCAGAATAATGTGTTTTTCCCAGAATACCTCACGAAAAAAAGCAAATTGCCTGGGCTATCCAAACAAATTTGGCCTGAGGCAAACACCTGCCATGCACATTTTTAGATCAAATGTTTAAAGTTTGGCAGAATTTAAAGAGAATCTTATTGTGAGACAATCAGGATACTAGTTCTGCCTGTACTAATGTCTACTGTCTTTCATGTGGTCAAGAACCTTGCAGTTCTAATAGATTAGACAATTTATATATAAGTAACGTATTCTAAATGCAGAATACATCTGTGTTATGAATAATTATAATTTTTGAAAATTAAATGAAATTTTATTTATAGAGGGTCTCTTTGCATTCTCAGGTATAAACCAGGAACAGTTATATTTGTATCAGTTGAATCTCAGTAATCAAAAAGAGCAGAGAAGAATTAGGTTTGTAATCACAACCCAATATAAGCATGTTGTCACTGGCCAGAACTGGTACTTGAAGCCTTCCAAAAAGTATGTTATTGGTCATGACTGACTCCGATGTGCTGGTCACTTTGTATTCTTAGTAAGGTCACATGCCATTTAATGTTTAATTAAGTAAACATTCCTATTTGGGATTAGTTGTGAAAAATGCCTGTAGCCTGCACTGATCTTACCCTATGCAGACAGACTGTGCAGTAAAAGATAAGCAGATGAAAATTTTGGATTCCTGTGAACTGCCAGGCAACAAAACCAAAAAGTATTCTGATCTAAATAAGATCCAGTTCCTTGTCTCTGTGTGGCATTTTTTTTCAATTTATATTTTCTTTACTGTATAGAGAATCCAAATATTGTGATAGCATTAATTAATGAGGACCCAGAAAAAATAACACTGGAATAATGAATTAGGCTTGAATAAGGCCCCAACTTCAAATAACATCATATGTTTTTTATCCCAGTTTAATTCCTCAAGTAAAAAATTACAGATTAAAATATTAGCTTAATTTCAAACATATTACTGCCAATCAGGCATAAATTTAACTAAGTATCTTGATTTAAACTGAAAGATGAGAACAGAATAAAGTACTCCAAATCATAGGCTTCGCTTCTTGTAAGACAGCAATGGCAGCTAGTTCACACCTCCTTTTCACCAATTTATGTTGTTGTTATTGATTATATTAACCCCGTAGATAAACAGGGAATTAAACAACTACACACCCATATGCTCCCCTCTGCTGTAAGTCACAGCAGAGTCACAACACAAGTACACGAGAATAACAGAGAAGCCTCAAAGCAGCAACATGGCAAGGGCAGTTCTTTGACAGCATCGTCCATTCTCCTGAGCAGCTCACAGAGGTGCCTCTTCAGCAAAGCCATCAGCTCATCATCTCCTTGTTTGTAGAATGAGGACTGGGAGTAGTCACTTGCTGCAAAAATTGTCCCCTCCCTGCAGAGAAATCGAACCACCTCTTTGAAAGCTGCTGCTCCTCCTGGAAGGATTAATGTTGTTTTGATGCTTACAAAAACCCCTATAGACCCTTTGAAAGAAGGTTGTTTTATGGGACAAATAGCAGGCCTGTGACAGCTGCAACCATGGCAGCTTCAAGAATGACAGAAACAAGGACCCTTCTGCTTCCTTTCCTTCTGAATCCCCAAGATCTGGACCTTGCTCATCTCTTTGTTTGCTTTTCTTCTTCAGTCCTCCTTCCACAACAAAGTAAACAATAGAAACAAAGGGAAACTACTTGGCTACTCTACATACTCCTACAGCCTAACCACTGGGGATGCTGTTACCTTCTGTGTCAGCATTTGGCTGGAAGTGTTGAGAATACTTAGGAAACAGCATGTTTATCAAATAATGAAAAAAAAAAAACCCACAATGAAGCAAAACAAAACAAACCACAAAGAAAAGTGATGGAGTTACCAGTAATGTCATGTACCCAAGTCATGCATCCCATGCCTTCTTGAGTGTCTACATGTCATGAAAATTTAAAAGATAAAGGAAAGCAAATAACTATATGTCTATGACATAACTGAGAAGAGGATCTAAGAGAAAAGTGTCAATGCCTGTAGGGATAAAGACATTACGAAATCTATGAAATCTACAGGCAGCTTTTGAGCTAGAGGTGCTCTTTAGCTAGGTCACTCGGTATTTTTCTGTTTTAAATTATTCCCTCAGCTACAAGTCTGAAGTTGACTCAGGAGATTGCATGGCCCTTCCTAGATTAGTGGGTCCATCCATTTATTTTAAGCTTTCAGATAACATTATCTGATCGTGCTATTACTTTCTCACAGACGTATTTCTCATTGTATGCATAAATGTTATTTATGTTGCAATTAATATTGGGAAATTAATAAATATTGGGTTTGGGTGCCATTACATTGGCACAATAAAATGTATTTGAAATATGAGATGCACTAGATGAAGGGATACTTACAATAGTAAAAGCAATTATGGGCTTGTAATTAGCAAATGTTTATTCAGTTCTTTGAAATGAGAAACATTAGTGAACGGCATGTTAGACACCAGCCTTTATAAACTGTCAGTTTCTCAAAAAATATTGTAGAAATTTATAAACAGCCAAACTCAACATTCTTTAGTGTCTTTTGATTCTGTCAAGACAAAAAGATGATTAAGAGATCATTAAAGGAGTGAAACATCTCCCTTATGAGGAAAGGCTGAGAGAGCTGGGTCTCTTTAGCTTGGAGAAAAGGAGACTGAGGGGTGACCCCATCAATGTTTACAAATATGTAAAGGGTGAGTGTCAGGACGATGGAGCCAGGCTTTTTTCAGTGATGACCAGTGATAGGACAAGGGGCAATGGATGCAAACTGGAGCATACGAGGTTCCATGTGAATATCAGGAAGGACTTCTTTACTGTGAGAGTGACAGAGCACTGGAACAGGCTGCCCAGAAAGGTCGTGGAGTCTCCTTCACTGAAGACATTCAAAACCCACCTGGATGCCTTCCTGTGTGATGTACTCTAGGTGAACCTGCTCTGGCAGAGGGGTTGGACTAGATGATCTTTCGAGGTCCTTTCCAAACCCTAGGATTCTGTGATTCTGTGAAAAAATTGGATAGTCATTGAACTGGATAGCCACTGATCCATTTCACCATTTACTGGTGAATCCTTTCACAGGCTCTCACAGCCACCATTTTCCTCATCATGACAACATACCTTGCAATGATTTTACCTTTTTACAAAAATAAGGATTTTTAATAATCCAAGAATAGTTTTCTACTTATTTTGTTTTTCTAGGCCTGAAGCAAAATGTTTTGTGAAAAATGTCATTAGTTGGTTGGTTTACTCCTTTCTCACTTCCATTCTTTTTTCAAACTTCAGAATGGTATAATAAAACATGAGATTTGAAAATAGTTAAATTAACAGCAGAACTGCAGAAGGAGATACGTTTCAGGAAAAAAAATGAAACCAAAACATTTCTTAGAATAGGAGGAAATGAGCAGTGGTACTTAGAAAAGACTCTTAAAATAGGAAAACTTGTTAATATTTGGTTTCAGGTTTTGGCTGTGATTCAGCTTGATATTTTTATATTTTCCCATTGAGTTTATCTACATTCTCTCATGTTATTTTTAATATACACTGGCAGGACTAAAAAAAAATAAATATGTACAAAGATCTGTTTTAATATTTTACAGCCTCATTTACAAAGATGCAGAGTACTCACAGCTTCCATAGAATCTAATGGGACTGGTGGAAACTCAGTGTCTCTGAAAATCAGGCCATTAATTTTGAAAATGTGCATTAATTACTCTCTAGGCTGTAATAGCTCACTTGATATTACTATAATCTACATTCTTTTGAAAAAGTGTATTTTTTACCTGGTACACTGCGCTTGCTCCTAAAGAGCAGTCATATCTTATCATGTAAAAGCTTCTTTATAACTGATCCAATTATTGACCTGTGGCATTGTCCTTAATGAAATGTAATATTTCCAAAGGAATGGTACAATCCATTGTGTTACTCTGGTTGACAGGCACACTCTTGAAGGCCTCATGCTAACAATAGCTATGGAATTCATTGAAATAATTAACTTGATGAAACACAAAACCATATATATCCACTAAGTAATTTAGGTGGTTTTAATTTCCGTTTTCTGATTTGCAGCTAGTCTAGAGTACTCAGCGATGTTTGCAGAATTTACCAAAAACCCACAGTCATTTTCAAATACATTCTGTGTTGGTAGATTTTCAGATCTTGTTTTAACATTTTCCTTCTAGGCTGAGACCTGCCACACCATGTTTGTAAGTTCCAAATACAAGCAGATAAAGGAAAAACGGATACCAGCCTTAACTGCAGTTTGTAACAATAATTACTGATAGCAAATAGCAAAAGCCTGTCTGGTAAGCACTCTCACTTTGAATAATTTCAGTTAGGATTCTTCCCACCAAATGCAGTTCCAAGGATAGATGTTATCTTTCCTATACCTCTATATAAAATCCTTTCCTAAAGTAGCATCGCTCTCAGTGGCCGCATTCAGTGCAATTTGATGCTGTTAGATGCTTTCATGTCACATGGTTACAGCTAGGTAGATTAATAGGAACTTCTATCTGGAAATTTCCTTCCTGTTATTGTTCTCCCTGAGCAGTTGATGGCTAAGTTAATTCTCTTTAGTTTTGTCATGCACTAAAGCACACATTGCCAAGCTGCGATAAGCTTTACACTGGGGGTGTGTGGGGGGGAAGCCCTTGTGTCCATCAAAGTCTTAAACTTGCATTTTAAACTTTGGCCTGACCTGATGTGCCATTGAAAAAGCTTCAAAAGATGATTTTTTTAAGAGAGGTTCAATATGTCCCGAGGCTATCGGTTTTGAGTTAAACTGGGTGAAGTAGAAATATTTTACTCATCAGCTTTGCAGTCACAGAGTTTGCCTCAGCTAGAACAAAACTGCTGAGGCATTTAGAGAAAATTAACCCCCCATCCTGGCAGCCAGATGTGACTGGTTTCTGATGAGTGCACATGAGTGGGCCGAAAAACCAAGAGACTGTGAAATTCCTGTCAGGTCCGTACAGCGCCGAATGGGCTATTGACTGCTTTCTCTATTTCCCTCCATCATTCTTCTTGAACGCTGCCATTAATTTCCTCTCCTGCTCTCACTCTGGATTTGTTTTATTATTTTTTTTCCTTTTTTTTCCCTTTCTCTCCTTTTTTTTTCCTTCCCCCCCCCTCCCCTCCCCCACTTCCCCTCTTCTTTTCTCCCCCCCTCACACTGGCCCCCCCGATTCCCGTTCCGGTGGCAGTGCAGGCCCAGCTGCTGGCGGTGCAGAGGTGGTGGCAGTGGTGGTGGCAGTAGCCATGGAGGTGGCTGTGGCAGTGGCAGCTCATCCCCCCCCAGCCAGGCAGGGCTGGCCGGGCTCCAGGCGGCCTCTCAGGAGAGCGCTCGGAAAATATTAGCTGTGCAGGTAGGTGATTGCAGGGAAGTCGGCGAGATCGTTCCGATCTAGATTGGAAAGCAAATGATGGGTAGTGTGATGAAGCATTAAAACCATATCCCATCAGAGTTTTATAAATTTTTAACCTCTTTAATAAACTGGGATTGCATGAAGGATGAATTCAGTAAGTTAGCACATATTCCATGCGCAGTTTGCAAAAAGGGAGAGATGAGATTTATTTCTCACAAACCTTTGGGAAGGTTATTATAAATACATTGGATATAAACATTTGAAACATAGAGCAGCATTAGCATTACTGCTCTGTTGTTTTGCAAGGTGTTACTGTGTCTTGTTTTGGGCAAATACTATTTCCCTGGTAAACAATATTGTCATTTTTACTGTGTCCGTATTTAATTTCTTTAGCATGAGACTATTTTTTAGAAGTATCATATCTTCTTAGCTCAGTTATAAGATGACTTTCCCTTATTTGTAAAAAAAGCAACACTGGGGGATCATGAGATTTTAAAATGGTTTCCAGCAATCTATGGGGTTTTATTTTGTGACCTGTTTCCCAGATACATATAGGACTATATATATACTACTATACAGTATAGTTTGAATGTTCCTGCTCTTTTTCTCTTGTGCTATGGTATCATATTCATATGTCTGTAAAGTCACTCAATCCAATCTCTTCCCATAGTTACTGTCCATAACCAGATGGAGTTTGTGAAGGGTTTTTTAAAGACTTAAGTGAAAAATTTCTTCACACTTATTCCTTGCAAAATATGCTATGTTGCTGCTGCAGCTGTAGCACAGCATATTCTTATAAATCTTATTTTCTATTTTTTTACAGTTAGGCTTTGTTGTATGATTGTGGAAACCATTTTATTACATTTTAATATTATGTAATAACACTTCACAGTTAATATCTGATATATGAACATAAAAGCTAACTTGAGTTAAGTTCTAGAATTCAATTAAACTGCATTGACATCATGATCTGATGTTAGTCTCTCATTAAGGGTTTTTTTCTTTTAAAATTCGAGATTTCTCTCTGTGTTCTGCTTCTGTAAAAGGTTTAGAAAAACATCCTTGTTATATTAAAACCAGAAAGTTAAAAAAAAAAATTAAGATAAAAATATAATCAGATTTTATACATTATTGATGATTTGTACTCTCAGTTTATGGATTTTTGGAGGTGTTATATGTGCTAATTATTGAACTGTCTTGTGTGCCAGTGAAAAGAGGTAAGCTGGGAACTACACTTTTTAAAAATTAATTTCTCATTTAGCCTTTGAAAGACTGAAAAAGCTCACCTTTGATTTTTTTTTTTTATTTTTTTTTTTTTGGGGGGGGTGGGGATATCTGGGATGATTTCTGCTCTCTTCTGTGTTCAACTGCTCCAATAGTGAGTAAAGAACAGAGGTGATTGATGTGCAGCCTAAAGCTCATGAATAATAATTGCAGCGACATGGAAGCCACAGGTGGCAGCTGGTTTCCTCAAACATGAATCTTTGCATTAATCTAATGTTACACATTATTTTAGTAGCTGTACTATGAACCTCATATACAATTGAACTCTTTCATCAACAACTAGTCCACATTATGGTGAACAAGCTTTGCAGAAACCCTTCATCTTAGCATAAGTTTTTCCATGCAGATTGTTCATGTTGAGAAGCTGCATTTGTAAATCTTGTCACTCTGATTAACTCAAGTAACTACAGATGGGCCTAAGCTAAACTTTTACATGTAAGGCCCGGAAACACGTGGAAGTATTCAGATCCAAGTACCTCCAACCTATCAAAGAGAAGATTTTCTTCCAAGACTGGACAACATTCTTTTCCCTATAAGATTTCACTATCCATTATATCCTATCCTGATATTATGATCTTTTTCTAGTATTCTAATATTCTTACTGTGTTTGAAAATAACTTACTATGAAAATTAGAAGCAAGAAAAATATATAAAATTAAACTGGAAACTAGTTCAGCTAACAATGATTACCCAGGTGTATAGAAGTGTATTTCCTTTCAGCAACATGATATTTTTACATTTTAAAGAACTTGGAAATGATTTATTTATACGTGGACTGGTGTCTTTCTTTTATTTGTGATGTGCTCTAGATGACCCTGCTCTGGAAGGGGGTTGGACTAGGTGATCTTTTGAGGTCCCTTCCAACCCCTATGATTCTATGATTCTATGATTCTATGATTGTCAGATCTATCTGTTTTTCTGTCTAGTCCTTCAATTGACGACAGTCAGCATAGTGGCACACACTTCCAAAATAGAAGCTGGCAACCGTTCCTCTCCCTTCCTTTTCTCTCAGCAAGAAATGCCCCGAGTTTTTTGTTCCTAATGTCCAGCTTTTATCCAAGTGTGAGGATGAGAACCCACAGCACTGAGCAGTGTGTGAGTGTGTAGCAAAATGGTGATTACAGCTCATGAGAGCTACCTTGACTAGAGCAGACAGGATCAGGTGAATCACAGAGGAAGAGTGAGTTAGAAGAGTCAGTAGATACAGTACACTGGCTGCTTAAGTGTTTTCTAATATTTTACAGAAGCCATGACGTGGGTGAGATCCAAAGAGAGACTTAAAAGTAGATAATGGAGGGGTTTCTGGCTTTTTCACTAGGTGTGTTTTAACTAGCTACACTCTCCAGTTATACACAGAAGCAATGTTTTGAGAGAATCGTGATGTGAAAACCAAAAGCTGCCTCACAAGGGAAGACAGATTCTACGGGTGTTTTGCCATTACTAGTGCACACTACTAAGCCTATTTTTAAAAGTCTGGATTTGCCTTCCAATCACTTCCAATGGTACAGAGAGACCATAGTGCCAGTAAGACTTCATGTTTGAGAAGGAAGAATGATGTCTATAGTAAGGTGATGTTGGTACAATTAGCAATCACCTTTAATTAAAAAAAAACAAACCAAAAAAAAGCCAAAAAAACCAAACCCAAACCTTAGAAAATATCCCAGTTAATAACAGTACTTTTATTAATGATAATTTGAAAAAAAATTATAAAATTATGGAGTCATAGAATGGTTTGGGTTGGAAGGGACATTAAAATTCATCTATTTCCAACCCCCCTGCCATGGGAAGGGACACCTCCCACTAGACCAGCTTGCTCCAAGCCCCATCCAAACTGGCCTTGAGCACTTCCAGGAAGGGGGCATCCACGACTCCTCTGGGCAGCCTGTGACAGGGTCTCACCAGCCTCACAGTGAAGAATTTCTTCCTAACGTCTAACCTAAATCTACCCTCTTCCAGTTTTGGTCCATTACCTCTTGTCTTATCACAACAAGCCCTTGTAAAAAATCCCTCTCCTGCTTTTCTGTAGGCCCCTTCAAGTACTGGAAGGTTGCTATAAGGTCTCCCCAGAGCCTTCTCTTCTCCAGGCTGAACAATTTCAGCTCTCTCCTCCTGTCTCCACAGGAGAGGTGCTCCAGCCCTCTGATCATCCTTGTAGCCCTCCTCTGGACTTGCTCCAATGGCTCCATGTCCTTCTTGAATTAGGGACTCTAGAACTGGACACAATATTCCTGGTGGGGTCTCAAAAGAGCAGACTAGAGGGAGAGAATCACTTTCCTTGACTTTCTGGCCACAGTTCTTTTGGTGCAGCCTGGGATGCTGTTGGCTTCCTGGACTGCAAGCTGCCATATTGCCAGCTCATTTGCCAACACCCCCAAGTCCTTCTCCCCAGGGCTGTTTTCAATCCATTCTCCAGCTAGTCTGTATTTGTGCTTGAGATTTCCCTGACCCAATAGATGCTTGTAATTAAATCTTCCTAAGAGTTTTATATTGAGATGAGAGCTTAACACCAATGGCAAGCTCCTTTGGTGTCTGGTCTCTTCAATTCATTTCTGAAAGAATTATATGCAGTACCAGTCCCAGTTTCTGTTAGCACCAAACTTGGTACTCATGCCAGAAATTTGCCATCAGTAATCCACCCTGCTAGTTAAGCATGGTTCTGAGCTTGCTCTTAATTCCAAGCTTCCCTCCCTGTCACACTGCTAATGCGTGCCCTTGGGCTGAGCCAACTGGCTCTGATAATTGTACTAGACTGAAGGAAGGTGCTCAGGCTTAATGCAATTCCAGCAGTGTGTTCCCTGGAGCATGTCAGTAATGTATGCATCTCTTTTGAGGATGCTGCTGCCCGCAGAAGCAGCACCCTGGCTGTAAGAGGCTGCTTCGTGCCATCACCGTCTTAAATGTCCAAGGACCAGAGTCTCTGCTTTGCCATGATTACAATTAGGGTAGCAAAGGCAAAGAGACCCTTGTTGACCTCTTGGCTCTCTGTCCAGCTGTAGCGCTGGCTGCACATGCTTTTGGTCTGCCTGGCCCTACCCAGCAGCAGTGCACTTTATCAGGGAATTATCTCCAAAACACACTGCCTTGTGGATGCACTTCCTTCTGGGTCTCTCTTCTGAGAGAAAAGAACAGAATACTTGTTTTGGTATGTAGGAGAAATGGGTGTATGCTTACTGAGCTTAGGCCGTGGTTATGAGACTGAAGATATTAATATTATACAAATACAATTTATATTAAGCTTATTTTATTTCAATTGAACTTTTAGATCACACAGAATCATGGAATTGCCATGGTTGGATAGGACCTTTAAGATCACAACATTCAACTGTCAACCCACACACACACACACAAAAATAAAAATAAAAAATTGTCCCAAAGTGCCTCATTTACACAGTTTTTAAATACCTCCAGGGATGGTGATTCCACCACCTCACTAGGCAGCCCTTTCCAGCACCTGACCACTCTTTCAGTAAAGAAATTCTTCCTAATATCTAGTCTAAACCTCTCCTGGTGCAACTTCAGCCCATTTCCTCCTGTCTTATCTTTATTTACTTGGAAGAAGAGGCCAACAACCATCTCCCTACAACCTCCTTTCAGGTAGCTATCAAGGGCAAGGAGGTCTCCCCTCACCCTCCTCCAAACTAAGCAATCCCAGTTCCTTCAGCTGCTCCTCAAATGACTTGTTCTCCAGCCCCTTCAACAGCTTGGTTACCCTTCTCTGAACTTGTTCCAGGAACTCAGTTTCCTTCTTGTAGTGAGGGGCCCAGAACTGAACACAGTGCTTGAAGTGCAGCCTCACCAATGCCAAGTACAGGGGCAGGATCATCTCCCTTCTCCTGCTGGCCACACTATTTGTGATACAAGCCAAGATGCTGTTGGCCTTCTTGGCCATCTGGGCACACTTCTGGCTCATATTCAGCCGAGTGTCGACCAACACCCCCAGGTCCTTTTCTGCCAGGCAGCTTTCCAGCCACTCTTCCCCAAACATGTAACAGTGCCTGGGATTGTTGCGACTGAAATGCAGGAGCCTGTACTTGGCCTTCTTAAACCTCATGCAATTGGCCCCAGCCCATGAATTCAACCTGTCCAGGTCCCTCTGCAGAGCCTTCCTACCCTCAAGCAGATCAACACTCCCACCCAACTTGGTGTCATCTGCAAATGAGCTGAGGAAATACTCAATCCCCTCATCTAGGTAGTTGATAAAGATACCAATGAAGACTGGCCCCAAAACTTTCCTTGAAATGATCAACTGCTTATCTCTAGTCCATATGTTTTGTGAATATAACACCAGCAGAAAAAGAGATTTTAAAAAGGAGCATTTCAATTTTGATGTTGAAAAAAGATACGAGATTCTCCCATAGTAACAGCAAATAATAAATATCTGGACAATCATATCAAGAGCTAGAGTGGAGATCAATGACTGAGATCATTTATACTTTTGATTTTGGCTCTTCATCTGTTTCATTTTTTGTAGAGCAAACCTCAGGACTGTTTCTTGGCAAGACTATTTCATCTTTGTGTGCTTTACCATTTTTGTAACCCATATCAAGTTTTAAAAATTCCTTTACAGCTGTCTCATTGCAACCAGTGGCAGAATTTGAGAGATTAGAACTGCAGTACATGAAGTGCACTGGATGTGCATTAGGAGTGCATGAGCACTGCATGAGCACTGCTCTGCTCTTCTTTCATTCTAGGCAGTTTACATGCATGCTTAATGGCTCTGAAAAGAGAGTTAGTTTCTATCTTTGTAGTCAAAGTTCTGGCCTCCATTGCAAATTACACCGACTGTTCACATAAACTAAATTATCTTAGTAGTCAAAGGACATCCTATGTGGTAGGAGAGGAACAAAGACTATTGCTGAAGTCAGTGACAGCTTTTCTTCAAATAAAATCTGCATGGAGATCTCTTCTGGTTGGGGTTTGAAGAAATGTGACAGAGCATTGTGGGGAAAATGTCACCATTACAGTTAGTGCAGTCCATATTCTATAGGTTGCTGGAGGATTCAAGTCTTCAAAAATCCCTCTACAATTACTAAATACACTTTTAATCCTGAAGAAAATAATGCAACTAATCTATTTAATTTAGAAAAAGAATGATAAAAATGTAAAATCTTTTCTCCTGGAAGTGTACAGGCAAGGATTTTCATTGTGTTAATGACTTGTTTTCCCAATACTTTTTGGAGTTTCAGTAACTTGGCTCTTGAGTAAGTTCAATTAGCTAATCTAACTGCAAAAAATATATGTGATGGCAGCTGTAGCTTTATTTAGGAGTGTGGCTGTGCTTTAATCCTGACAGTCTTCAGTTTAGCCCATCTTTTTAGATTATTTATCTTGACTGTATTTCTGCTAGAATAATTTTGGGTGCCAAAGCATTAACAGAATGATTGCTGCTCTCATTGTAACTTTAAAATATTTCATACATAATTTTTCTGATTTTAGTATGACAAAAGCTTTAATTAAAAAAAAAATATTTGCTTAATTTTTAATAAATCTGCACCTTTGATAGCCATTCACACCAGTGCAAAGTTATATAAAAATAGATCATCAGGATTTACGGTTTAGACACTTCTTAGTTGGTTGCAGTTTAACCCATTTTCATTAGATGGAAATTGTCACACATGGCACTAAGGAATGAAGCATCAACCCACCGACTGTCACTTTGAGTGCAGAATGCTGTCATTATTCACACATTTTCCTCAGTTTTAATTAAGTTGCTTGATTATTCAGAAATCTTTAATACCTTTTTGGCAAAGGTGTTGTAGTTCAAAAGAATTCCACTGTACTAGACCAGTTTACACTAGAATTTGGATCTATTTTGTATTGCCTTTATTAGGGCAAGTCTATAGAGAAACAACCATTCTCTATTAAGGCTTTGAAACTTTGCTGAATCTACTGAGGGCATCTCAGTGGGTACTGCATCTTACCAGAGGAAATTTTTTACTGACTGTACAAAACTGCAGGAAAGCTGGGGAGGGACTTTTTACAAGGGCTTGTTGTGAGAAGAGAAGAGGAAATGGACTAAAACTGGAAGAGGGTAGATTTAGGTTAGACATTAGGAAGAAATTCTTCACTGTGAGGCTGGTGAGACCCTGTCACAGGCTGCCCAGAGGAGTCGTGGATGCCCCCTTCCTGGAAGTGTTCAAGGCCAGGTTGGATGGGGCTTGGAGCAAGCTGGGCTAGTGGGAGGTGTCCCTGCCCATCACAGAGGAGTTGCAGCTAGATGGCCTTTAAGGTCCCTTCCAACCCAAACCATTCCATGACTCTATGAAAAACTGTGGTTTTAATGGCACCCTGTTCTGCCTTCTTCCAGGAAAGAGCCAGTGCAGTTCCATTAAGGCCAGGACCAACTATAAACCAACGTGTCAAAAGAAAAAAATAGGGGGTTGGCCTTTTGCTTTCTGAAAAACCACTCATTCTTAACTTGCTTCTTAGCTGTCAGATAGTCAATTTAGGTACGTCCTTTGTTCTCTACCTTATTAACACAGGTGTGTTATGGTGTCCCTCAGGGCTGATGCTCTTCAAAGTCTGTATGCCTGTATGCTTTCTCTTTTATTTTTCTCTGTTATGGGTTGACTTATCACCGTTTATGCTGATTACACTCAGTTGTGCCTTTTTTCCTGCTGATTTCACTTTAGCAGTCTTGCTGTTACTGCCTTGTCCTGGAGACATTTGGGGTTGGATGACAGATAACTTTTCTTAAGGGGACATGGTTACACACCTTTTAATTAGTTCTAAGCTTTTGTATTTAGTTACTTTTATTCATAATAACCATTTAAAATATTGAAGTTAGTTTTTTCTGGTTTATTATTAATTCAGAAAGTATTTCTTTTGTACAGCTAAAGGGGAATTGAAACCAGCTATTTTTGCTGCTGTTCATGGGAGTAATATTTCTGAGTTTAAAAGTTTGTTACATGGTTAGTAGGGCGCTAAAGGAGGATGAAAAGCAGCATCCAGCATGGAGTTTATAAAAATTCATGGCTTTCCTCTCAAATGCTTATGAATTTTGGATAATAACATCTGGAATTCTTAAAAATATATTCTCACATTTTATTTCAGTCCTCAGAGTGATTAACTTTGTGTACATTTTTCTAGATGAAGTTGACAACCCTGAAAAGCATTCACCAAAATCTTTGAATTTACTTATCATGTAGGTGTAGTAGCAAATACAGCTGCTGTGGAACACATACACAAAATGTTAATGACAATTTATTCTGTCGCCGCATGATGAGAGGGACCCTTCTAGTGAGAGAGTGCAAAGTTATCTCAAAATAATCTCAGTTCGTAGAAGAAATTAGAACCTGCTTCATTTCTTTGCCTCATTTTCATGGTCTGTTATTTTGCTTATCACATGGCAAAGCTCTGATGTCTTTATTCTGACATAATTTCCTTTACCATATTTGAAGTCTACATATTCTTTGGCACAACTCAGTTGCATTTAGGTTTTTGTGCCCCTTGTGCCTTAGCACACCAACCTTCTCATGCTTTGCAAGACTGATATATCCACAAATATTTCCTGGCATGCATGACATTTACAGTGGCCTTAACTGGCTAGTTATTCTATGACTTCACTTGAAAGTTTCACCGTATGAAATAAATGTGATATGAAGCAAGTTATTTAGAAATGTGGCTGGCTAGTGTATAGTAGGAGGATAAATGCAAACAGTTCTTCTAGTTGCCCATCAACAATGGAGGGTAGAAGATGGTCTCTGCAAACAAATTACTCTCATATTTTTAAGAGAAACCTGACCAGGATTGCTGTGGTGATGCATTACTTAGTTTGTTTGCAGGTGTATATTTTCAGTAAACAATATTTGTGCAGAAATATGTATGAGTATTTCAAGTACTAAAAAACATGGCCTAAGAGAAAATGGAAGGATGAAAACTAATCTAAGTGACTTATTTTCAAATTTCTTTTAAAAGAAGAATTCCGAAGAGCTATGTTTATTTCTTCAGCATTCAGTGCCACTTCCTGGAATCCATCTCTATGTTGCCAGAGTAGTCCTGGTTGTCCACTTTCTTACACTTTCTAACATCAACACTCAGAAATCTCTTAATAACTTAAAATATGCTGCCTAATAGAAATGTATAGGTTCTTTTATTTAATAATGAAACACAAGCTTACAGAATTAAAAGTTTACTGCAAGTAACTCAGTATCTGTTTTTTACTGATTATGAGATTACTAGACAAATTTAATTTCTCATTGAGCAACACTTATTCTTCCATTAAAAAGAAACAGAAACCAGAACTGCAGTCTATGAATTAATATTCTTTCCACTTCTACTTCTAATAACTTATATTTGTAGGCCAAACACTCAAAACTCCAATCAAATCTGAGGAACTGGCAAGCTTATTATCTCTGCTGCTTTTATTGTCAGCAGGGCTACTCAAACCAGTAGGTCTTAAAAGACAAGAAGAAAGAAACTGTGTGACTTCCAGCTTCTTAAAAATTGATCCACTGAATCATGTCACTGTTACAGCAATCTTTAAGCCTCAGATTATTCTCTGTACTCCCTGACAGAAAGATTCAGAGTTTAAAACCTGATGAAATAAAAGTGCTGAAACACTGTAGCAGGAATTGAAGCTTTCAAAAAGGCATTAAAGTTTGATGCCTTTTCTAGAATCTGAAGACTACTAGATTTCTGTTTCTTGAGGTAGTATAAATTTTACTTTTTTTACTTAAATAATTACAACCTGTGTCGAAATGCTTACACAAAAGGCACGGAGTTAAATTAATAGAAATAACTGCAACTATAACATTTCAACATTGAGTAACTTGTTTTTGTAATCTTAATAATTTTCTTTTAAGATCTCTTTTTAAAACTCTGAAATTTCCAAGAATATAAATCATTATGTTTAAGTTGGTCATCAGCAGAATTAGTGCCAATACAGTTTTTTGCCACTTTAACTAATGGAGTAAATAACAATTGTAGTAAGCTGTTGTCTAGCTCTTATTCAGTAATTTATTTTTCAGCCTTTTTATTCTTACATTGCTGTCCCTTCAATCTCCTTTTCCAGCCTTGTTCTCTGGCACTATCTATAGATTTCCATTTTCTTTTGTTGCTTCTTTAAGTCCCAGCCTCCATCTTCTTTTTTCAAACCAATAGTCCCTTTCCTCCACCTCCCAGCCTGCCCATTCCAGCTTCTACCCTCACTTAACAGATCACTTGACAGTTTTCCTTCTCTGCAGCCCAGTTTTATCTCCTCATAGAAGACTTCTCCAAATCTAACTGTTGCTCCATTTTGGCTCTTCTGTCACATATCAAACCAAGCAATTTCCTCCTTCTTCACATCTACTGGGCAAAATGAAAGCACAGGCAGGACACTTCTATTCTAAGACACTGCTGATGGAGAATCCTTACCTATTACAATACTCAGTTTTGAAAAAATGTCATTTTCAGAGCTACTGAGCTCAAGCTGACATTTACCAAGCATGGTCAAACTGTGTTTTCAGAGTCTTAAGACTCTGAATTATTTTTGGCAGTAATGTATGACCCACTTCTGTCATTTTTGAAATTTACTGAAGAAATCAAACATTTGAGCCTAATGCCTAAACTATAGATAAATTTATATATCTATATCTATCTATCTATATATGAAATGGATCCTGTAAAAACAAAATGCCTGGCAACTTCATAATATGCAATACTCTCAGCCCTATGTGCAGTTCAGGGCAGTCCTTCCTATTACAGAAAAATTAGCTGAAGTGGTTTAAACACCAGTCGTTCAAAATCCTGTAATAATGAGTTTAAGTTCTTCCTAGCAAAATGTATAGGAATCCTTGATTCTTTTTGCAAAGCTTAGTTGTCTTGGTTTGAGTGGGTGCATTAGGAGGATCTGGGACAACATGGGAAAACACATACACAATTAAAATCTCTCAGTGTTTTATTATGCCTCTGTGAAAACTTTGTGTGCTTTTGCTTCCAGAGAAGTGTAACCATTTCTTATCTATTATGATATTTTTCTAAATAATGTTTTGTCCTGATTGGAGCAATAGTACTGAATTGCAGGAAAGCCATAGTTTTCTTAAGCAGTACTGCCTAAACAAGAGAAAACATAGTTTGAATTTACAGTATATTCTGCCAGCTGTGCTGAGAGGTACCTGTATAGCAACAGAGCAAACAACTTTCTAAATAGTTTAATTTAATGTGAAATGTTGTGTTTCTGAGACTTTTGCACTAAAATAACTACATGTCTGGGTACTGGGTTGAAATTTAAGACCAAATTATAGGTAACATTGAGGATCATGATGATGATTCTGTAGCTCATGAACCTCGTTTTTGAGATGTTGGCCAAATATTACAAACCTCTTGAAGGCCGACCATTTGGATCACAAGATTTCCTTTACAAGCAAGACCAAAGCCATTTTGTATGTATTTGCTCCTTCAAGAAGCCAATGGTTTTTTTGAATGACCAGGGAATACAGCAATGAGCCAAATAATATGACCGTTATTCAGTTGTTAGATGTCAAAAAGAAAAGGAAAAGACACTTCATATGTTTGCTCTTCCAGCAATTGACAGAAGCCTTCAGTCTATAATTAAGAAAAGTTAAATAAAGCCCATTTTTAGGAAGACAAGATTAAGGATAGGATTTATTAAGTTACACTATTGGCAAATGAGCAAATGCTTAGCTCTGGTTTTATAAGCGAAAACTGAGAAATTAAATTTCCTTATCCAGTACAGTGAGCAAAGAAACAGAGAAATGACATTTTAAATTAATGATTCAACCTTGCAACATCACTTTGGGCTATCTGAAGTTTAGTAACCTCCTTCTACCCATTTTAAACATATATCAAGACACAGGTTTAATGATGAACTGTTTATGTGTTGAAAGCTCCACTTTGGCAGCTCTTCTGTTTTTGTCGTCACCTGAATTAATTATGGTAGTTCAGAACACCTCTAGTAAACATGCTGATATATCATAGATTATAAACTCATCTACTGAACTCTTAACCACGGTTGCAAAGTAGATTATTTTATTTAAAGACAGCAGTTTAAAAATTTAGACATTTAATTTAATTATCCTTTCCCAGAAGTATAAAAAGAAATCAAAGTCCTAGTGTGAATAGCACTATACTTGCATAAGAAAACTTACAGGAGCATTTTTGCCTCAAACTCAGTAATTTTAGTTATAATCACTAACTATGTTTTTGTTTTACAAAACCAGTATGATTTGGAAAAAGAATAAAATTGCTTTTAAAGTACAAAAATAATTATGAACCACTTGAAATGTAATGTCTGTATTTTATTTCTCATCAGAATTCATTAGTGTGTAACATCAATAATTTAGCCCATCATTTGCCAACACTGACTTGGCTCAGTAGTTCAATCATGTAACCCTGTAAACTCACTTTCCATTAAAATGAATGTTGCTGACAAAGGATAACTAAAGAGATACTTCATTTATTAGCTAAAGAGATACTTCATTTATCAACGTTTTTAAATTAGGAGTTTGGGACCACAGACACTTAGCTGGATAAATTATTCAAAGGAATCTTTGCATTAGGCCTAAAGATGTTTGTAGAATCAAACACAATGTTATCCAGAATTATAACTGCCTTTCATTTGTGTAACATGTAATTCACAGTATACTATTCCAGAAACCAACAGAGCCACCTGCAGAGAATCAAATGACCTACTGGAATGAAATCCTGACTGTCATGTGCAAAATTACAAAATGTGTAATAGTTATCCTGTGTTTTGATTGACTCAATCAAGCATTTCCCACAGAAAACTCCTTACAAGAAACTTTTTGCCACGAGCACTGTAATCTTTCAAAGTTACATCTGAGGTATTCAGTTCTTTACGTTGTTTTACTGTGAGCAGCTTCTTCGCATCCAGTCGTCATCTTCTCCAAACACATCCTTTAAAAACATGCAGGTTTCAAATGCCATGCCTCAGCTTGTTGCTTCTCCAGCCTTTTCCCTAGCCACCTATTATTTCATACCAAGATACTGTCTACATTTTCTCAACTTCAGTGCTTTATTTTCGTAACATACTACAACTTGGACATAAACCTTTCTTATTTGAAGTAAAAGCTACATGAAGCATTTGAGGACAAAGTTAGGAATAAAATTAAAACTGCTCATATCATGTCTTTTGTGTGTGCCTGAGAAGACAGATCTGGAAACCAACTCCTTCCTGAGGACAAATCAGCAAACATCTGTCACAGGATCCATACAACATGGCTGTCATCTGACTGCGTACTCTGGAGGGCTGCTGCTAGCAGTACAGAAGGAACCAATTAAGGATGTAAGTAAAAAGTGAATAAAAATGTTACAAGACCAGTTTGGTGCAAGCCATGACATCACTGTCCAATTCTCCTCAGTGTTTCCTATTGAAGTACAGTGAGGTTTCTCTAGAAAGTATTCTCATCTTTGTCCTTTTCTCAGACTTTGCATTGGAGGCATTTTTAAGGAAGAGACAAGAACCACTCCTCCTTCAAGTGGTGTTCCAAGTAGATCTTCTTACAGTCTTGGTGCTCACAGGCTGTTATAAATTCATCCTTGTCATACTCCAGGCTGAGGAGTGAGGGATCAAGTTTAGGTCTTCATCTGCAAGTGTTCTCATAAGAAGTACTTTTTCCAAAGTCAATTGGATATTTCCTGAGCCTGAGCACTGTTGTAACTGAGCATGTGTGCAGCAGCAGAGCAGAAATCTGTACTTGACACAATGGAAAAGATGCTACCATTGGCTAGTTCAGGTGACTGAGGAGCTTTGTACAAGGACATCTTTTTTCGTAAATGTTTCTCTTTTTTGTGAGGAGAGAGTGGGGTGGAAAGGATTGTGCCTTAGAGAACTACTCAGTTCTCAAGCATAATTTTGAAGAAAATGAGAACAGAAGTAGTTCTTTCTTAATAGTTCTGTATTTCTCATTCCTGTAATGTTCAGCACTGTTACAAAGGTCTGCAGTCCACATCATCGCTTGCCTCAGCTTTTGGTGCTCCTACTGGCACTGAAGCAATAAGCTGAGAGTTGAAGACTCAGGAAGCACAGTTTCTTTCTCACACTTAACTCTCCTCCAAAACTCTGATGGGTCACAGCAGTTTCACTGAGTTGCTTTAGCATGCCAGCTTGTCACAGCTACAGGGAAATTTTACTGGAGCATTTTAATTGTCTATAATAACTCCAGAAAATCCCTTTTTTCTTTTGGCACAGAATTTTCG
The DNA here is from genome assembly GCF_020740795.1 of Apus apus. Taxonomy (NCBI): domain Eukaryota; kingdom Metazoa; phylum Chordata; class Aves; order Apodiformes; family Apodidae; genus Apus; species Apus apus. The sequence goes on along the minus strand of NC_067283.1, from coordinate 112,289,158 downwards.
AAGCTGTGAGTTTTAGTTTTATTATGATTACTAAAGTAAGAAAATGAAAGAGCACACCAAACACGGAGATTTTTAATGCTATGTTTCACTCCAATTAACCTTTAGGGACTAAGAAATCTTGCAAAATAAAAATCATACCTAAAACCGGTTCCATTGAAGTCAGTGATGAAGTTAAACTGGCTTCCCTATTTTTCTCAGTGTAAAGGAAGAACAATCTGAATAAATATACAAATGCTCACTATGTTGCCTTGTAGTGAAACACTTATTCTGAGAGATAAAATTACAGTTGAGTTTTAAAACTTGGTGTTGTGGTGGTAGATTTTCTATAATCTGATGACCTACGGTAAGCAAGTCAGATTTTATAAGGCAAGGTGTTGTCTTTTATTAGACTAGGGAAAAAACCCAACAAGCTTTTGAGTACATAAGCCCTTTCTGTTAACATAATTTCCTGTATCTTGGATACCTATCTAGGAGGGTGCTGACCATTATGTTCTTACTTATATACCTAATTATCACCCAATTTAAAACATATGTATAATTATGCAGCAAAGACTTTTGCATATGCTCTTGTCTTTCTTAGATCTCAATATCTTATTTGACTCACTATAATAATAATTCTCCACATTTAGTAGTGACTGCTTTGACCTATACAGACCACTGCTGGTCTTACATTTTTACCTTTCTTTTCCATTTCTTTCTCATTCTTTTTCATTCCTACTTCTTTCTTCCTAGCAGCTAGAGTCTGAAAGACAGTGCAAAATTAGAGGAGATGAGGAAGGACATTATCTGACCAGATAAATCAGATTAGCATTTGAGATTAGCAATCTAAAATGTGATGACACAATCTTCTGAAATAATTTATAATTTTTCTTTGGTTTTTCTAATTTCCTCAGTTCCATGTGTCTCAAGGATAAAAAGCCATTTGTCGTCATTATTCTATTGATCATCAAAGAGTTGAGTTTTTCCTGTATATAAACCATCAGAATTTTTCATTGTTTTATAGTCCCTCAGACAGCATGGAGCTCAATCTGTAATGGTCTGACAGCATCAGCATCACACTGACAGATACGTTGCTGTCCAATAACTGTTCAGGTACAGAAGTCATGCATTTTAGCTTTGCCAGTATGATTTCTGCCTTACAAAGAGAAGCATCCATAAAAGTAGACTGCTTGGGATGCCATTTTATTTGGAATAATCCAAGAAAACTTCTATATATACTTGCATCTTTAAATAACGTTTTCCTATTTGTGAACACTGAAGATTTTTCCTTTGCAAAATGAAAATCATCTTTTATTGGAGCAAGTAGAAATCTTCAAATTTCAGATATTCTGCATCAAAAGTTGTTTTGCAGCTGTTAACCCTTTTCTCCTCAGGAGGCTCATTAAATTATTTATGCTTGAGGAACTCTTTTCTAAGTCACTTAAAATGCGCCATATGAGAGAACAAGTTTGTAAAAAATGTGAATTCTTACTGGGTATGTACCACACCTAGGATGAAGCTGATTCTCCAGGAGTTAATTTTAAAACACTTACAAGTTATAACATGCATAAAAAATAATAGTTGGCACCTCTAAGCTAAATATATTTAAGGATAAATCTGACAGAAATTAAGCTTCAAGAGTTGTTCAAGCAGTTATTATTTAACTATAGAGATGATGTTTCAAGAAAGGAATTTACATAGCCAAAGTTCATCTCCTGTTCTCTTTTTTTCCATTCTATCCTCCAACAAATGTGTCCTTCTAGGCCTCCAAAAAGGAGAGTTGTTATAGAATAGGTTTTATCACTTAAAAAATCTAGTTATTTACCTCTTCTCAAAGTTTTGGGGTCTGGCTCAGACATAACCACTTGCTGTTCCTTGCTGGTCCTGCAATATGTTAGGTAGAACAGCTGACAAATGAAAAGCCAGTAAGGGCTATTAAGGACTCAGGGCCTGAATTCGATAGTTTTCTGTGTTTTAAATCCATTAGTTTTATTACAGTTATACTTAATTTACATCTGTGTGAAAATCAAGCAGTTTGCCTTGTATTTTTGGTCTTTATTTCTAATGATGTGAGAGCTACAAGGATACGATACTGTCAGACTAATGGAGCAAATTGAAGATGAGTGACCATATTTTATGTCATTGTGTATTCAAAATAAAAGTTTGCATTTTAAAAATTAAATAATTAATGTTATTCACTTAAACTCTAATAAAGCATCTGACTGTCATAAATTTAATGTACTTAGAACATTGTAAAATGCAGCTGCCTTTATAACAAGCTGAACTTTTTTAGGGAAAGGAGTGGAAATTTCCCCATGACCCTGTACATCATAAACACGTGATCAAAATGGCAACTAGAATAAATTGAAGCACTTCCTCAGTAACAGTGATGCTGAGAATCAAACTGCTGTCCCACTGAAGTCTGCAGCCTAATTGACATGAATGTAATCCATTGAATGAAATTATTAATTGAAATGAGATCAGAGATATAATGTATTGGTTGGATTTTTATTTTTTTTTTTCAGAATACATCCACAGCTCTCAGTTTTCAGTTAATGGGAACCCAGATGCAGGCTAAACCTTGGCCCTACACAGATGTATCAGTATCATTTTGTCAATGAGCCAGCACAGGAAATTGCCTTTTAAGACAATTCATCCTAAATGTTTTATTAAATCTATTTTGAAATCAAGTCAGTATCATTAATAAACTATCATTTGATGATTAGCTTTTCCACTTGTAAACATTAGTTATTAAAATTACATTAGACTAAGTTTACAATATGTGTTAAGATTACCTTCATTGTGTTACTAAAAGAGAGTAGATCATATGGAAATGAAAAGTTTTGATGCTCCAGAAAATATTGTTCTCATGGTGGTTGTTTTAGTTACAAAAAGCAACCCAACAACTGAATCATCAAACTGCACTCAATTCCAGAGCATCTTTAGAAACCAGAACACAAAGAAAAGTGGCACT